>NW_020838033.1:4109234-4254039 GCF_003676395.1 Aethalodelphis obliquidens | reverse complement strand
CACACACACACACACACACACACACACACACACACACACACACACACCCTGCTATACACCCTTTGAGGGTAACTTTCTGAACAATTGCAGAGACCTCTTTTGACAAGTTCCGGAGCCGTCGCGGGGTCTGCAAAGCACAAGTCCCTCGAATGGGACGTCTAGAGCCGCTCCGGTGTAATCGCCCCCCTGCCCCACCTCCTCTGGTCCCTCCGAGCCCGAGGGCTGGCGGCTCTGAGCCCCCGGACTGTCCGAAACTTCGGGTCGGGAAGCTCCGATGGCCCCTCTGTTCCCGTCTGACCAGGGATTTAGACGGGGGTCCCAGGCTGCACGGGCCCGTCGCCGCTCCCTGCCCTCCCCACCCCAGACCCACCTTGGGTGCCCGCGGCTCCGGGGGGCAGGAGGGCGAGGAGGAGCCCCCAGCGGCACCAGGCCGCCAGCTCCATGGTGCTCACTGCGGCTCCGTCCCCATGGCTCCGGCTAGACCAGGCGGCGAGGGCGCCGGGCGGGCGAGGGGAGGGGGCCGGGCGCTCGCGCCGGAAAGAGCACCCAGTGCAGGGGCGGCCGGCGGCCTCGGGGGGTCTTCTCGGCTCTGTGGGCACGATGGAGAGGAATCTCAGCTCCACAACTTCATTCCTGTACTTCCTCAAGGCAGCCCTCCTCCTCCACCCCCTCCTCCTCCGGTGATTGGGAGCCAGCGCGCTCGCAGCTCGTCCCCCCCCCCCCCACCCCCTCCAACCGCATTCCAGCAAGTCCCGGGGAGTGGCAACTCCCAGCTTCACTTTCTCCCTCTCTCCGCGCAGGCCTGGGTGGCGTTGCTGCCAGCGCGCGGACTCCAGGGTTGCCCGCAGCAGTTCTCACCCGTTTCCATGGAGAACCCCCCAAAGCAGAGGAGGGTGATGGCGCCCCTCCCCCGGGAGTCCGGGGCAAACGCTTTGGCCTGCCATTCTTAACTTTCTTTTAAGTCGCAGGTTTTATCTTAAACATTCCTGGCCGTTTGCATCCTACTCCATCCCATGCCTATTTGTTTTAATATCAAATAATGGTTTTCCTACCGCATCCTCAGGTAAAAATGTTAGTCAAGTAGGGGGATGTGTTGCGTTTAACCTGTGGCTTCCAGGACTCCCTGGCATACCTTCTCGAATCTTCTAGATATCTTTTCCAGTCTGAAAAGCATGCTTTTAAGGGGGTCTACAAGTTTGGGGAGTCAAATTGGGGAGAGATGTAGAAACCTACATCTCAATCCTTCAGAGAACATCCTTGTTTCTTTACGGGGCACTCAGCACCCAATTCATCCAAGGTTCCTTCTCTGTCCCTGGCCTTTTATTAGTCTGCTTAATTCCACCTCCCCACCCTGCATTCCACCTGGAGCCCCTGACCCAGTTACTAAGACCCGGTCGGGGGTCTCGTGCGGGTGGGGATGGAAGGAAGGCATGTTTTTGTTGGAAATGCCAACAAAATATTGCACGAGATACACTTATCCTAACAAATTATCTGTTGTTTATCTGAAATTCAAATTTAACTGGGCATCCTCGTTTTTATTTGCTAAATCTGGCAACTCTAGTTGGAATGCTCAGCCCTGAGCATGTCTGTGCTGGTCAAGAGGGGATCAGAGGCACCTACTGGGGGCTGCAGAATGAAGGACATTAGCATCTCTTAAACTGCTTCCTTATTCCTAGCGTGGCTCTAGGCAGGCACTTTCACAGTAGGGAACTTGAGAACACGGCACTCTGGGATCAGAATGACCTCGGTTCAAATCTCAACTCCACCACGCGTTAGCTGTGTGACCTTACACAAGCGACTGAACCTCTCTGGGTCTCAGTTGGCTCACTTGTAAAATAGCATCTGGCACACTGTGCTAGGGGTTAAAGGAGATAATACTCCTGAAGCTCTAAGCACAGTACTTAGCACACAGTAATTGCTGGAAAAGTGGTCTCAGGTTTAGTTATACCGGGACAGATCCAGGTTTTGTGAGACCTGAAGCTTATGAAATTTGGGGGACTCTCTTTAAGAAAAGGAAAACAAAGTTATAAATACAAAATTAGACACATAAATGCAAATGAGGGGCCTGAAGCTTACCCCTCTTTAACACCATGGTAAGTCCACCTCTGGCTCTAATCAGTGATGATCAAACTGCAGGTCAGTATCCATTAGAAGGTTGGTTGTGAAACCAATTTCAATGATCAGGACAAGTCTGTCTTTCTTTTTTATTTTATTTATTTATTTAGTTTTTTCTGTTTTTTAAATAAATTTATTTTTATTTTTAATTTTTGTCTGTGTTGGGTCTTCGTTGCTGCACGCAAGCTTTCTCTAGTTGCGGTGAGCAGGGGCTACTCTTTGTTGCGGTGCACGGGCTCTAGGCGCGTGGGCTTCAGTAATTGTGGCACGCAGGCTCAGTAGTTGTGGCTCTCAGTAGTATGGCACATGGGTTAGTTGCTCCACGGTATGTGGGATCTTCCCGGACCAGGGCTCGAACCCGTGTCCCCTGCATTGGCAGGCGGATTCTTAACCACTGTGCCACCAGGGAAGTCCCAGTTAGTTTTTGAGAAATAGAATGGAATTGAAGATTGACTACAAGTGGGATAAGGGCATGTGTGTCCTGGGTGATGAAGTACAATGGATTTATTCTTTGGATTATAGTCATAAACGTTCAAGAAATACTGCTGTGTATGGGGACACAGTGGCCCTTCAGGATGGGCATCAATATCCCTACTTTCTCTAGGGTTAGAGTTAGAGTTAGGATGAGGGTGAGGGGCAAGGAAACGGAGGCTCAAACACGTTAAACAATTTGCCCAAGACATTCCCAGAGCTAATGAGGGAAATAGGTGAACAGCCAGCAAAGCCAGCCCCTCACCCTCACCCCATCACCCAGCCCAGGACCTAGTCAAGGTGCTGCTCAGACGCGTAGCCTCTCAGCCCTTCAGGGAGAGGAGACGCGCTCTGGCTCCAAGAGTCACTTGCTGGTCGCACACTGAAGGACTTGCACTGGGCGCCCAAGCTTGAGGCTTCAAGAGACCATCAGGGTCTTAGAGTCAGGGTTAGAGATGTCCTGTCTCCCCTGGGCCCCATGCTCCCTGCCATTGTGTTGGGAGGGCTTGTCCTGTCGGGAAAGCTGCTGTGATGGCATCCTTTCCTGAGTCCCTTACTCGGTGCCACCGTCTGTCCTAGAGCCACACTCATCTCACTGAGTCCTCTGGCGGGGTGTTATCTTTCCCCATCTTGCAGAAGAGGAACCCTTGGATCCCGAGGTAACTGAGCCATGAGACTTTGGCTTTATCCATTTGGCTCCAGAGCCCGGAATCAAGGGTGCATGAACCCACCCTCCCTGCGGGTCCCTGCACAGGAGTCAGAGGGGGGGTCCTCCAAGAAATCGGGGCAACTGCTGGTCCCTCCCTCCACAAAGATCCCGCCTCCCCACCCCCTACTCCCGCCTTGGGCAGACAAGCCCACCCTCTCCGGCATCCCAGATCCCAGCAGGCAACTTGGTCTGGAGACAATGCTCAGTCCTAGATGGCTGCTTAGGGAGGGCGGAGCCAGTGGGTGTGGGGGCTGGAGTGGGGATGGGGGAGGAGCGGGGTCAGAACTCACGCCCCTGGAGGAGGCTCCAGTGGAGCTGAGTTTCCCAAAGAGAATGAACCCATTCAGAGCCAGGAAGGAAGGGGAAAAAACCTTGTCTGGCATTTGACAAGAAGAGAGGAAGGGGGGCAGGGGTGGGAGCTGCTGATTCGCTTCTCCCCTCAACTGCCCCTCCAGCAGGGCCTGCCAGGAGAAGCCAAGGAAAGGGGATATCTGAGGGACAAAGGTGGTGGTGGGGGGGTGCCCTCAGGAGGAGAAGGGAGGGGGCCAGGGGACTGCCAGGGTTGCTGGAGGAGCCTAAGAGTTTGCCTGAAGGGTCCGGTGAGGGACCCAGGGAGACAGAGACAACTGCAGAGGAAAGGGGTGGCAGGACAGAGGGCAGCCCCCCAGAACTGCCTGAGATGGTCTTTGGGTGGCAGGTACTGGGTCTGCGGGCAGTGGAAGTGACTACTGGCACTGAAGAGGCAGGAAGGGGCTCTGGCTTAGGGAGGTGACCTCAAGGGGTCAACAGGCTGGGGTCTGGAACCAGCGGCCTGTGAAATACCAGTCAATCATTGACCAACCCCTGAGACTGGGGGCCCAGGAGGCCGTGTGTGTGTGTGTGTGTGTGTGTGTGTGTGTGTATGTGTGTGTGTGTGTTGGCACCAGAGTCTCCTCCTCTCTGCCTACCTCACCAGCCAGCCTGCGGTCAGAGGATTGAAAACAAACAGAAAAAGGGAGGAGATGAGGTCCACAGTCCAAGGTCCAGGCCACAAACTGGGGCCTACCCCACAAGGCCTCTAGTCTGGGGCATAGTTTGTTGGGGAAGTGTCTGTATTAATTAGTTAGTTGGAAGGAATACCCTGAAAGTAGGCACAAAGCCTCTCTGGGGCCACCGTAGAGTAATCTAGAAGTTTCTGATAAGAAAATCTGTCCTTCCTAAAGGTGGCCTTTTCAGAGCACTTGCAACCTCTGGGAGGCCCCTCTGTGGGCCCAGGATTAGCCCCAGTCCCCAGGTTAGCAAAGGAGCAGAGCCCAAAGGGCACACCAGACACGTTAGACCCTGAGCACGCTGGTTGCCCGCCTCAGCCCGTCACCCTCATCTCACGAATGCAGGCCCAAGTCCTGCGTAGTTTGCCTTCCTCCCTCCCTAGGCCGCTTGTGCTCTCGCCTCACCTGGCTTTAATGCACGTGCAGGAAGCACCGGGGCCGTCCATCCTGGCCTGTGCGCACACAGCTGTCACGGTCTGTGATCCCGTGTCCTGTGCCGTCGGTGTGTTTGTGCTGGCTGCTCGCCATGTGTCCTTACTTTATCTGGGGGTCTGTCCTCAGACTAGCTGGGCCGTGTGGCCTTCAATAAGGCTTCACCTTGCCATCTGAAATATGAGAGAGTTGGACTGAATGGTCCCTGGTCACAGTGTTTTAGGATTTGGTGTGGGGGTCGTGACCCTTTCAACCCCTATGCTTGTCCCTCGAAAGTCCCATTGAGTCATCTGTTAGGCAGATTCCAGATTCCTTGTTTCACAATCACTGGGTCTTCCTGCTCCATTCAAGCCTTCAGGACCCCAAGCTCACCCCACTTGCTGCTGTAGATACAGACCACTGGGGTGTGAATGAGGACACTCTTGCCTCTGGCTTTTGGTTTGGGGAAGAGGAGGCTAGGAAGCTTCCAGAAGCATAAAGCTAGGGCAATCATGAAATCCTGATTTGGGAGGACAATTCCAGTTTCAGATGATTTCATTCATGGAACCCACATTGTTTATGCCTCCCTTTCTTTGCCCTTTCCATCCAGTCATCTTTAAGATCTATCAATTCCCGTTCTAATACATCTAAGCTTTTCCCCCCACCAGTCTAAGCCTCTGTCAGTTCTCTAGGCGAAAGCACTGGCCTTTGATCTTCGCTCTACAGCTCTTGCCCCCTTTCAACCTGCCCCCTTTTCCCCCACAATACCAAAGTAAATGTTTTACTATAATTCAAAAAGTTACATGCACCCCATGTTCATAGCAGCACTGTTCACAATAGCCAAGGCATGGAAACAACCTAAATGTCCATCAACAGGTGAATGGATAAAGAAGATGTGGTTGGGCTTCCCTGGTGGCGCAGTGGTTGAGAGTCTGCCTGTCAATGCAGGGGACACGGGTTCGAGTCCTGGTCTGGTAAGATCCCACATGCCGTGGAGCAACTATGCCCGTAAGCCACAACTACTGAGCCTGCGCGCCTGGAGCCTGTGCTCCGCAACAAGAGAAGACGTGATAGTGAGAGGCCCGCGCACCGCGATGAAGAGTGGCCCTCGCTTGCCTCAACTAGAGAAAGCCCTTGCATAGAAACGAAGACCCAACACAGCCAAAAATAAATAAATAATAAAATTAAAAAAAAAAAAAGATGTGGTACGTATATACAATGGAATTCTACTCGGCCATAAAAAAGAACGAAATAATGTCATTTGCAGCAACATGGATGCAACTACAGATGATCATGCTAAGTGAAGTAAGTCAGAAAGAGAAAGACAAATACCATATGATATCACGTATATGTGGAATCTAAAATATGGCACAAATGAACCTATCTACAAAACAGAAACAGACTCCTAGACATAGAGATCAGACTTGTGGTTGTCAAGGGGGAGGGGGAGAGGAGGGAGAGGGATGGACGGGGAGTTTGGGGTTGGTAGATGCAAACTATTACATTTAGAATGGATAAACACCAAGGTCCTACTGTATAGCACAGGGAGCTATATTCAATACCCTGAGATAGACCATAATGGAAAAGAATAGTAAAAAAAGAATGTGTCTCTGTGTATAACTGAGTCGCTTTGCTGTACAGCAGAGATTGCCACAACACTGTAAATCAACTACACTTCAATTAAAAAAATAATAATAAATAAATAAAAATAATTTTTTTAAAAAGTAAATGTTTTAAACATAAATCAGATCGTTTCATTCGCTTTGGTGCTAAAACACCTCCTAATGGCTTCCCATTGCCTAAACTCTTCCCTGTGACCTGAGACCTTCTAGAATCTGGTCTCTGGTCTTTGTTTCAGTCTCACAGCCTTCCACCCATGCAGCCTTCTTTTCTATTTTTCAAAGATGACAAACTTGTTCCTGCCTTAGGGCCTTTGCACTGGCTGTTCCCTCAGCCTAGAACAATCTACCCCCAGGTGTTAGCAGGGCTGGTTCCTTCTGGTCAAGAGAGTTTCAGTTCAACTGTCACTTTCTCAAAAAGTCTCTGACCACCCAATCCAATGTAGCCTCCACCTCCCTCCCCACTCCCTTGCCCTCCCTCCCTCACTTACGTTATCCAATTATATAACTCAATGCTTGTGACTACATGAAATTTTTTTTTTACATTTTCTCTTTCTTTTTAACTGATGACATACACAGATGGCACAAATTTTTCAAAGTACAAGAATAAAAAATGTCCCTCACTTCCCTGTCACCCAGACACACAATTCCCCTTCTCCGCAGAGGCAACAATTATTTCCACTTTCTTATATATCTTTCTAGATACAGTCTCTAAAATAACAAACATAATATATACTCTTATTTTTCCTCACATGAGGTGATGTGTAAACACACACACACACACACAAACACACACACTGTTCTTATACTTACCAAAACTATCATGAAAGCTTTTCTATGTCAGGACATTATAAATCTGCCCCATTCTTTTTTTTTTTTTTTTTGCTATTGAAAATAATGAACAATGCTACTATGGACAGCTTTGTACTTACCCCATTTTGCACTTGTGTAGGTATACCTAGAGATTGTGTAGATATACCTAGGAGAGAAATTGCTGGTTAGAGAGTCTATGTAAATTACCGGGTTACAGGGTATGTATATTTTACACAGTGCTAAATGATCCTACATAGTGATCATACCAATGTGCTCTTACATTAGCAGTGAAATTATCTTAGTCTTTTATTTGGTACTCATTTGTTGTCTGTCTCCCTCCTCTGACCATGAGAAGGATGACACCTAGTTCATCACTGTCCCCAGAGACTTGCACATGGTAAACTGCAATACATATTTGACGAATTAGGAACCCTCATTGTAGACTATCCTCCCATTTTTATTCTAAGAATACGGTCAGTTTGCCTATGAGCCCTCAGCACACTATAATGTTTGCTTTGTCTTTCTCCTCCCTGGACTGGGAAGTATTTCTGATTCACCTATTTTTTTCCTAGTGCAATGGCTGACACCCAGTAGGGTTCAATAAGCCTGAGTTGAAGGAATGAATCAATGACTTTGCAGGCTGTGACTCACATAAGAAACCAAATGCAAGGTAGGAAGCAGATTAAGCTGAGGGGGCTCTGTGGGGAAGGAAAGGAGGGTCTCTGTGTTGAAAAGTGGGGAGATGGAGAAGCCTGGTAATTGTGTAGGGTTCTTCTGGCAGGCAAAACTCTCAAGAGATGTTCCAGAGAAACAACACCTCATCTCCCACCAGGACAACATGACAGATGTCTCCACCGCTCTCTCCACCTTTAACATAGGATTGTTTTCTCCATCAGGTAGCCATGAGTTTTCAAGGACCTATGAAATGTTTGAGACATGAACAGATTTTCAATGTTAGCTCCAAAATACGATAAGAAAACTACAAAAAAAATAATATTTATTAAAAATGTACGAAATGTAACACTATGTCAACTATTTACAGCAACTCAATTCAACTATATATAGTTACTTATAAATTTCTTTAATGTGGGTGTTGCCACATTTTAACATGTTTGATATAATATAGGATGAGGCTTCCAAAATTGGAACCTTAAAGTTTTAAAAGAGCTCTATTTCTACCTTGGTGTTCTCTCAGAGGGAGAATTCCTGCTTTGTCCATATTTCATCCTCTTTAATTCTAAATTTCCTCATCCTTAAATGGGGATCCTCATAAAAAGGTTCATCCAAGCGTTATAGTAAGGACGAAATAAAATAATGTATTATAAAAGGACTGATCTATCACACAAAATTGTAAATAAACTATACTTCAATTAAAAACTAAAAAATAAAATTTTAAGATTAAAAAAAAAAAATGAACCGATCCATCAGATGCAAAGTAGTATGAGCACTCTGTTGTTTTCCATCAGCTCCTGGAGGGCTGAGTGGTTGTTTTGTTCATTTCAGCTTCCCAATCAGCATCAACTGGGTGCCCAACTCCAGGGGACACTATTCATGTTATATTTAACTGGAAGAGACACCATTCACAGAAAATAGAATGTGAATGAAGCACCCCTGAGCGCCATTCACAGAACATACAATATGAATGGTGCCTCCTGCAGTTGTGCCTTGCCACCTTGGTGCTAGGGCTAAGTGCTCAGGAAATGTTTGCCAAACGAGTGAATGAACAGAATCCAAATCCAATTTTACTTCCAGCTCATTCCACCTCCCAAGATAAAAAGTTGACCAGGGGTGAAGAGAGTGGAGAGGAGGAAAGGCAGTCATTAATCTACACACACACTAATTATGCATCTAGCTACAAGGCGTCAATGCGCCAATGAGACGGGTGTGTGTGTTTGCGCTGGTGGTAGTGTGGGGAGGAGGGGTGATATAAAGCGAGTGTTCTATTCCCAAAGATCCTCCTGTTAATTTTTCTTGAAACAGGACACCTCTCCTATCTCAGCGTGGTCTGAATCACACTGGTGATTTAACAGCCCTGGTTTGGCGCCCAAATTCTTACGATGAATTACGTTGTTCATTTACTTAAAAAAAACAACAACAAACACAAAAGCAAAAACAAAAACAACGCGTTCTTAGCGAGTGCCTACCCTGAGGTAAATTCTGTACTAGTGCTGGTAGTAGAGTGGTAAACAAGACAAAGAGACCACTGTATGTTATAGCACCCTCCAGGTGTTATCACCCCCAGAAGTAGTGTTTAAGTTGAGACTAAAAGAATCAGCAGGAGTGATAGCAAGAGTGATACAGACGAGGCAGAGCCACGGGGCTTGAGAGACATGACCCCTTGAGGGGAGTCTGGGGCAGACGAGTGAGGGAGACCAGTAGGCAGGGGCTGGATCGTGCAGGGCTTGTGGAGTTATGATTTTATCTTGAGGCAAGTGGGAGCCAGTATTTTATGAAGAAGGATGACATGGTCAAATTTGAATTTTTGGAAATAGAGCATGGGCTGGAGGGGTATAAGTAGAAGTAGGGGGATGTGTTAAGAGGCTAATGCGGCTGCCTCGGCGACAGACGATGTCTTTAACTAGGGTGGCGGTGCCAGTGAAGATGGAGATAAGTGGACAGTTCCGGGTACATTAGGGAGTGGAAACCCGACAGGGCTGGGGACAGAAAACTAGCCCTACCTGAAATAAAGAGGCCCTGGAAAAAAAAGAAGACGGATGTTGATAAGATACCACTTTATTTTGCTTCTTAACCCACCTGGTGTCTCCCCTCCCCTAACCCTGACGTCTGTTACATGCAAATAACATTAA
The DNA here is from genome assembly GCF_003676395.1 of Aethalodelphis obliquidens. NCBI lineage: Eukaryota > Metazoa > Chordata > Mammalia > Artiodactyla > Delphinidae > Aethalodelphis > Aethalodelphis obliquidens. Next base: position 4,244,066 of record NW_020838033.1, on the reverse strand, counting down.
GGCGAGGGGCGGGGCAGGCGCCCAAAAAATTCCGGGAACGTTTATTTAAACTGGGGTGGACTTCAGCGGAGAGTAGATGAAAGAACACAAGGCACTTCCGGTTACTCCGGAAGTGAAGACTCCTAAGCTCCTCCGCCGGCGGAGGGCCAGGGTGAAGGGATGGCCGGGGGAACGGTGCGGCTGGTGCTGCTGGTTGGGGCAGCCGCACTAGCAAGCGGTTCCCAGGGCGATCGCGAGCCGGTGTACCGCGACTGCGTGCTGCGGTGCGAGGAGCGGAACTGTTCGGGGGGCGCACTGAAGCACTTCCGCTCCCGCCAGCCAATCTACATGAGTCTAGCAGGTAAGCCCCACCCCGCGATAGGCCCCGCCCATTGGACTTGCCCTGCCCCTTTCGCCCCCGAAGACCACTCTGCAATCTGTACCTTAGTTCCTCTCCCGGGTCCATTGTGAGTGTGAGTGAGTGGAACCCCAGAGTGATTAGATAGTCTGTCAACCAGGAGCTTCATTTACTTTTTATTTAGTCAGTCAAATGGGCATTTACTACCTCCTGGGTACAAAGACCTGGAAGGACACTGAAATCAGACCAGGGTCCTGACTTCGGGGCTCACAGTCCCCAAGGGGACTTTAGCCTTCTCAAGTGCAAGGGAGAGGATGATTTGAGCCCCAAAGGACTCTTAGATTAAGTAATAGGGAGGAAGGAATCGTTTCTGGCTTTGAGGAGGTGGGGGCAGTGATTATCTTGGAACATTCGAGAGGAAGGGCTTCTGGATGGATGCATTAAATCTAGGCCTGTGGCCATAGTGGGCACTTCCTTTGTGGCAGGTGTCAAAATAGTTATTTTTCACAACAACCCTTTGAGGTCAATTTTCTTAACCTGATTTTTGCAGATGGGGAGACTCAGAGAGGTTAAGTGTCCTGCCCAAAATCACACAGCCAGTAAGTGGTAAAGTGGAGTTTTTAGTTCTGGCCTGTTTGACTACACGTTTCTTCTCTTTACTATCCCTTTGCATACCAGACAGAAAACAGAGAGTGGAGGCCCTGGACAGATATGGACACATCCAGCAGCTTGGTTTACTCAGCGAGCAGGGTGCATGAAAAGGAGTAGTGGGAAATAAAGTTAGAAAGGGAATATGGGGCCTTAAAAGTCAGACTGAAGAATCTGGGCTTCATTTTCATAGATGGGGTGTAAAACGGCAAGGGTTTCTCCCTGGTGAGTGAGAGAAAATCCTGTGTTCAGGAAAGGCAAACGTAAACCCAGGTATCCACAGATGAGTCCATCAGATGCCAAAGTCTCCGTCTTGGGTGAAAGGAAGAGAGAAGAAACATCTCCACTTGCTCACTGTACACTCCTACCCACTAAAACACACACACACATGCCTTTCCCTTATGTATATTTTACACCATCTCTTATCCATCCAAGCAGGAAGCTAGAATTTTCCGATTTCTTCTGGTTCTCTCCAACCTGCAGGACCTCTTGGCCTGTTTGAGTTTGGGCCCCATTCGAGCTCGCTCTGTGCCTCCCTATGCTGGGGAGTTCACCAGGCCATATTTATCTGTTTCAGGCTGGACCTGTCAGGATGACTGTAAGTATGAGTGTATGTGGGTCACCGTTGGCCTCTACCTCCAGGAAGGTCACAAAGTGCCTCAGTTCCATGGCAAGGTGAGTTGGAGGGTCAGGGTTAGGTAGATGATGGGAGTAAGATGCCTCTAGTTGGACCACGCTGTCCAAGCAGGCCAGGGTGTGGGGTGATGAGTGTGTGTTTGGGGCAGGTACCTGTTTTTCTCAAAACATGCTGGTTATCATCAGATGGGAACAGTGTGTCCTGCCTCTGGATTTGAGGTAACAGGATCTGGGAGGCTTTGGAGTCTCCTCAGGGAGTGGTCCTGGGCTGCTTAGGGTGGTTGAGATGCCCACCTTGCTACAAAGACCAATTCCCTGAGCATCCCCCGGCACACTTCTGTTGCTTCTTCAGTAGGAGTCTGGATTAAAATAATAATACCCCCTCAGATTGCCCAGCGAGACACAGCTTGCTGATGCCTTTTGATCCAGTATGATCCTGTTCTAGAGTGTTGAGGTTGGCAAGAATTATTCTCCCCAGTTTGTCACAGAGTAAGCTGAGGCTCAGAGGGCTGTGGTTAGTGGTAGAGGAGGGATTAGGACCTGTGTCTTCTAGATGGCAGGTCTGTGCTATTTCCACCAGGCCATACTGAGCCATCCACACTGCCCGGCCTGGTCTTCCCAGTGCTGTGAGTGCTGGCCAGGATAGAGGGGTAACGCTCACCCGGGGACTGCAGGGGAGTTTGCGGAGCTGAAGAGGGACTGCCCCTGAGGCTTTGGCCAAGGTCCAGAGCTGCGGAGCCGGCCGGGGGCCTGGTGATGCAGCAGGTCAAGCAGCGGTAGGTTGGACCAACTGGGCATTGCTTGCTCCTCAGACCCCTCCCTGTGCTCCTTTTTCAGTGGCCCTTCTTCCGGTTCCTGTGCTTCCAAGAACCAGCTTCTGCTGTGGCCTCTTTCCTCAATGGCCTGGCCAGCCTGGTTATGCTCTGTCGCTACCGCACCTCCGTGCCAGCCTCATCCCCTATGTACCCTACCTGCGTGGCCTTCGCTTGGGTAGGTAACCTGGCAGGATTCCTGCTCAACACCCTCACCCAGGAATGAGGAACTCTTAGATCCCCATTATCACCCACCTAGCTTCCCCTCTGTTTTCCAGGGTTAAAGTTGCAGCTATGGGATGGTCGAGCCTGGGGAGAACATGGAAGGTACTGAATTAGGCCTTCCGTTTCTAGCAGAGTCCTAGGTCAGGCTGTTTGAGAGAGTGGGAGAGAGGAAAGAAACATTGTTCTTGTCCTGAAGCAGGAAGCTGCTGAAACACCCAGCAGGGCAATTTACAACCACAGAAGGGAGATGGGCGGTAGGGAGCATGCGGGGACCACAGGTCTTTCCAAGGACCCCTCTGGAAGGTTCAAAGCACTGTCAACCCCAGCTGAGGCCTGGAGGCAGTAGCAGCCACAGCATTCCATCTAGAGTTCAGTCTGGTCTTAGACCATCCCTGGAGAAGCTGAAATATGTTCCATCTGAGTATCCAGAGAGGGCTGTGAGCTTCACAGAATGGCTGGTCAGAAGAGCCAGCATCCAGAGCGTGGAGCTGTGTGAGAAGCAGGGACCGTGGTGCAGGAGCCACAGCAACCTTGGGCGGGGGTGAGAGGAGGAGGTGGCAGTGGATGTCTCTAGACCAGAGCTACCACTGGAAGCCTCAGGGAAACAGCCCACCCTCACTCACCTTCCTGCCATCAAAGCAGCCTCTTGTTCATATATCGAGCGCCTGCTCTGTGCCAGGCACTTTGTTGGGTGCAGGAGAGCCACAAGGATATAAAAACAGACAGGTCCCTGCCCTCTGGTACTAATCACGTAAGCACACAATTGAATGTAAAAGGACAGCTGTGAACAAGTGCAGTGGAGGATAGATGTGTGCTGCTGTCGGGGTGTGTGATGGGGTCTAGACCAGTACAGGGCAGTCCAGGGAGGCCTTCCCTGAGGAAGGGGTGTGTGAGGTCAAATCAGAATGATGAGTGAATGTGCACTGGCAGGACAGAGTGCAGGTTATATGAGGACCTGAAAGGCCAGGAGACCGACCAGGCAGGAAGCTGGGAGGGGGTGTGAGGCGGGTGGGCAGGTGGGCAGCAGGTGGAGCCTGGAGATGGATGGGGATGGAGAGCCTGGAAGGCACAGTAACACTTTAGATCTCGACGGTCAAAGCCTCATGAAGCAATGAGGGTTGGAGAGAAGGGGCTTCGTGAATAGATCTGCTATCCTGGCTACTGTGTAGAGACCAGGTTGGAGCGGGCAGGAGTGGATGCGGGGCCTAGTTGGTAATTTTAGCATGGGGCACAGTAGCGAGACTAGAGAGGTGGCCTGGGTCTTGGGAAGGAAGGTATTAAAGAGAATATGTTTGAGCTATGTTTTGGAGGTGACATTAAAATTTTTTAAATGTATTTATTTTACAAACAACTACATAGCTGTTACTGTGTGCCAGGCACCCTTCTAAGCGTTTTATAAATGTTAACCTTGTTAATACCATAACAAGTTTATGAGGTAGGTAGTATTATTGTCCCCAGTTTACAGATGAGGAAACCAAGGACTGGAAAGGTTAAGTAATCTGCCCCGGAGCCAGGGTTTGAATCTAGGCATCTGGCTCCAGAGTCTACACTCTTACCTTCTTGGCTGTGTGGATAACCTAAGATGGGAAGAGAGGAATCAAGGATGACCCCTGTGCTTCTGCTTAGGAGACAGTGATAGAAACTGTGGATGCGGTCACCAGGGGAGAACTTGGTGAGAAGAGGAGGGGTCTAGGATGGAGCCTCGAGGAACCCCAAAACTTAATGGCTGAATAGAGGAGGATGAGCCAGCAACAGAGACAAAAGGAGTGGCCAGAGGGGGAGGTGGGAAATGATCCATCGTGTGGTTGGGGGAGCCCTGGGACAAGGACAGGAAGGAGAGAGTAGGCCATACTCCTGAGTTCTGCTTCAGTCAAATAAAATGAGACTGAAGGCCGCCCCTAGATCTCTGAGGACCTTGGGGAAACTGATAGTGTTGGGGTGCCAGAAGTCCAGGCCAAACCTCAGACTTGAGGGATGGGGATCGGAAGCAGGGCAGCAAGGAGGCTGCCGAGCCTCTGGGTGATGCAGCTCCTCCCTAACACTTCCCATTCAATAGACGTTAATAACTTTTATCAGTTACAGAACACAGATTACGTGACGGGCATGGTCCTCAGTTCTGTACATACATTTTCTCACTTAATCCTTGTGATACCACTGTGAGCTTTGTGGAAGGCTCAGAGAGGGGAAAACCTGCCCCAAGTTAACAGCTAACAGGGTAGTGAATAGTGGAGACAGGCTGGCACCCAGGGCTGTCTGGCTCCAGGGCCTGAGCACCTAGTCCCTCTCTGGGCTCTCTCCACGTGCTGTGCGAAATGCTTATGGAGCATCTGCCGTGGGTGGAGAAAGAGGTTAGCACTTGTGGTAGCTGAAGTCCCCGCCCCAAGGAGCTAAGCCAAGTGGGAGGTCCAGGTCCTGCCAATCTGGGCGGCAGGATGGAGGCAGAGGTGAGGAGGGCTCAGGGAGAGAGCTTTGGGAGCTGTGAGGTGGGGAGATCATATCGTCTGGGGGAGAAGTCTTTCAGGGAAGCGCAGAGAGGAGGAGAGGCTTCATCCGGGATTCGTAGGCCTGGTCAGGCTTAGACGTGTGCACGTGGCAGGAGAGGAGGTTAGATTCCAGCATTCCAGGCTGGGGGCACAGCAGGAGCAAAGGTGCAGAAGCTGGTCAGTGTGGGGCCTGGACAGGCAACCTTGGGAAGGTCAGCCTGACCACAGCGTGGCTGGGTGAAAGGGAGTCGAAGGGGGGTAAGATGAAGCAGAGAGGGCCCCAAGTGCCAGGCTGAGAGGCAAGGACTCTTGTGTAGGCAAGGGCCTGGCATCAGCCCAGCCAGTCACAGGCATGGGTGGGATAGAGCCACCACTTCCTGTTTTAGGCCTCACACAGAGAAGGGAATTTGGTCCTGGCCAAGAAAGCAGGAAGGGTGGGGAAACTGAGGACAGTACACCCGTCCCCTTTCCCTTGGGGCTCTTCCAGGGACACTGCTGCCTGGCTCACCGCTTTACCGCCCCCTCGCCCCTGCCCCTGTTAGCACAGGACAGCCCGGCCTGATCTCTCCGAACTAAACTCAGAGCCTCCCTGGGTGGACGTGCTGGTCTGAGGGTCCCAGCGTTTGTCTTCACGACACGCGCCAGAGGCCAGTGGTCACTTCACAGCTCTTGCCTTGATCTCCCTGTTTCTTGTGTCTTTCGTCTCACTGGCATCTGCCACTCAGCTTCCTTCTTGGTGAGGATCATACCTCCCAGGTGTACCCTGCAGTCCAGCGTGACCAAGGACCCTTAGGGACAGATCAGGAGATGTTAGGTTGAGAGGGGACAGATACCTGGGGCCTGTGTCACAGGGCACCCTATGGGATGTGGTGTCCTGGGACATGGGACCCCCTTCACGCCACCCATAGGCCCTTGAGGGACAGAGTCTCAGTGCCCACACTCCCTTTGATGATCCAGTTTGGATTTTACACTTGATCTTTAGTCCTGTGTATGTTTGCACGCACGAAGGATCCCAGGCTCTGTGGAGGGTGTGGCAGTGGACTTTGTCCTGGGCTGGGTTTTCTGGAACAAGTGGGGCTCCTGATTTCTGGTGGGGTGGGGTGGGAAGGCCCCCCCACCTGCTCCAGCTTAGGTCTTGGGGAGGGGAGTGGGTCTCAGTCTTTTTCTCCGGGAATTAGCAGAGCTAATGAAGCTTTGGCACGAGAAGTCAACCCCTGCCTTGGCATTTAGACCTGGACGTAGGCTGGGCAGCAGCCAGGCTTTGGAGGAGCCTCGAAAACTCGGCCCTCCACAGACCTTTGACTTCGTGGAATCAGGGGCCCCTGCTCTCTGCCGAAGCTGCCAGGCCAGACCAGCGCTCTGCCCCTTCATCCAACAAGGAAAGGTCCTCAGGGGTAGAGGTGAGGCTGAGGGTGCCGGGAAGTCCCAGACTGTCTCTGCAGGATGATTCAGGGAGGTGGGGACTAACTGTACCCTACCTCTGCTGAGGGAACTGTGAGAAGAGACAGGTTAAGCCTACAGCAGAATGGTGGCTAGACTTCAGGAAGGACGTCCCTACGGTCAGACAAGAGCCAGTGGAACAGGCAATGGCAAGAAATCAAGGGATTTTTTTTTTTTTCGGTACGCGGGCCTTTCACTGCTGCGGCCTCTCCCACCGCGGAGCACAGGCTCCGGACGCGCAGACTCAGCGGCCATGGCTCACGGGCCCAGCCGCTCTGCGGCATGTGGGATCTTCCCGGACCGGGGCACAAACCCGCGTCCCCTGCATCGGCAGGCGGAATCCCAACCACTGTGCCACCAGGGAAGCCCAAGGGATCCTTTTTGATGGTGGAAAAAGCCCCCCTTCTCTAGTCTCCATCCACTTCTTGCCCATTCCTTTCTCAGGAGTGAACTGGGGCCGGCTTGCCCTGCCTGAGGCCTCTGGGGGGGCCCAGGATGGCAGCAGGCATCATATTTAACATTCTGCCTCCCCCACTTCTGAGACACCGAGCTATTTAAAGACCCACTTGTCCCCACCTCAGTGGTGTCAATGACAGCCCCGAGCACTGGGGCTTAGTACTGGGGTCGAATTCCTGACAGATCTGGCTCACTTGGCATCCAACCAGTTTCACGGCTGTGATATTTTTGTCTCAATTTTCCTATTTTCCAACAGACTGAAACAGCCTCCTGCTCTCCCTCCGCCCAGCCTTCCTTGTACCCCACCAGTTCCACCCTCGTTGGCAACCTGCCCCGCCTCCCCCTTTCCTCAGTGTTTATGAAAAGTTCTTGGCGTCCATCGCCCTCCTGGCCTGTCTGATTGACCAGTTATCCCCCCGCCCCCTCATGCTACTCAGGCTTGGCTGAGGAGGCTGGGAGCAGCCGTACACTTGGGCTGTCCCTTCCCTCCACGGCCCTCTGTCCCTTCGCTTGAGTCTTGATGACAAACTCAAGTGAAGAGAAGTAGCATCTCTTCAGTGCATCCTGGTGGGGTAGTGGCTCAGGAGCAGGGATGAGGGGCCTCTTCCTACAGTTGAGGCATCTGCATTCTGGAATCAAGAGACCCTGGGGCCCTGTGGTTTGCCCTGGAACATTGTGACCTTTGCGGGGGGGGGGGGTGTCAGGTGAAGGGAAGTGGTAGGGGGTCAGTCCCTGGACATGATGAAGGAAACTGACATTTCTGGGTCACCTAGCGTGTGCCAGGCCACAGTAACAGCCACCACTTACTGAATGGCTTCTTTGCGCCCTGTATTTTGCAGACATCGTCCTCACAACCCTCTTACGCAGTGGATGCTATTATGAACCCCGTTTTGTAGGTGAGGCAGCTGAGGCTCAGAGAAGCTGTTATTTGTTCAAGATCACACAGCTCTTTAGGGGCCGAGGCAGAACTTGAACCCAGAGTCCATCTCCTTATGGAGGCTGCAGACATCCTGCCCCCAGCCTGGAACTATGGGATGAGCCTAGGCAGTTGTGGGGAGACCACCCCTTCTTGGCCTAGACCTCCCTGGCCGGCAGGGAGAATGGGAGGCAGACTTGGGCTCTTTGGCCTCAAGTCTGTGAAGTGGTGTGAGGATCCCACACTGGTCAACTAGGTGGGGAGAAGTAACTCCTAATGTTTAACCCTGTTCCTGGGCGCTGTGCTGTACCCTGTACTTGTATTGCTCATTAAATCCTTATCAATACTATGATTATTCCCATTTTACAGATGAGAAAACTGAGGCACAGCAAGGCTAAATAACTTGCCCAAGGACACACAGGAAATGCAGAGGCAGGATTTGAACCCTGGCAGTCTGGCCCTAGGGCCTGCATTGTTAATGACACTATCTCCCAAATCTGTGGAGAGGGTCAGAAGAGGAGCCCTCCATAATGGGAAACTCCCAAGGGGAGAGGGGACTTTTCAGGGGTGCAGAGTCCAGGCTTCAGGTGGGTCTCTGTAAGTGGAAGGCCCCCTGGGGAGGCAGTTGGACAGGGAACCAAGCCGCCCCCAGCCCCATCCCATAGAGCTAAGCCCTAGCCCTGTGCATCCCCCCCAACCCCCAGCCACCACTTAGTTCAGTCCTCCTGTCACCTCCCCCTTCCTGCCATGGGTGACAAGGAGGCCTGGCTGGCCGCCATTCCCTGCTGCCTTCCCCACCACCTCCCCCTCACGTTGGCTCCAGGGCTACTCTTCCCCAAGGGTGTCCCTGTTCCTCGCCTGCCCAGGAGACCTGGCCCATGTGATCGCCTGGGCCCCGTCTCCAGCCCCGGGCCTGCTTCTCTCCCCACACTGACCCTGAGTACCACAGACTCTGCAGAAGCAGACAGGACTGATCACCTGACATCAGGGCTGGAAAGGGGACAAAGGATCACTTTGGCCAGCCCCTGATTTGTCCCAGGGGGAAGCTCGGGCCCAGAAGGACAAAGCCTGTGCCCAGGTCATGAGAAGCATACGCAGCAGGAGTTAGCCCTGGATCCAGGCCAGACAGGCTTACACCGGACTCCCCGAGCCTCCAGAGACTTCCAGCTTTGCAGCAGAGCCCAGGCCTCCACCCCATTGCTCTTCCCGTTTCCTCATAAGCCCCCTCGAGCCTGCATTAGGGAACTCATCCTACCCTCTGACCTTCCTGCTGCATACCGGCTGGAGAGTGGCTTTTTACCCTGCTCCCTCTGTCCCCTGCCTGTCCAGTTCTCCTGGTATACTGGACCCCACTGAGCAGCTCCGGCCTTTACCCATCTCCAGCAGGCCTGTACCACCCTAGTGCATCCACCCCCACCTCCAGGGTGTTCCAGGCCAGACCTTGGCTGTTTCTCCCTTTGGCTGCTTTCCCAGCCCTCCAGTGTGTGTATCTCCACCCCAGCCCACCCTTCTTTCAGTACGTTGGGCTTCTGCTGTGGACACAGCAGTCCCTCAAAAAAATGTCAGCACCAACTCCCACAAGAGGCAGGCCTCATTTGCAAGATGATCTGTGCACTCTCCCCGCGGTTAATTTCCAGGAGAAAGGCCTCCAGCGTTCCCTTGGGCCCTTGCCCACCGCTGCCCCTCCAGCCCTGCTCCTCTACTCCTCCCAGAGCTTGGAGCAGCAGCCACTGGCCTGGGCCTGGAGGGTTGGGCCGGCCCAGCCGGGAGGAGGCTGGGCTCCGTTGGCCAGGCTCCTCCTCAGAGACTGGCCCCAGTGGGACCTACTTGATCTCCCTCCCTTGCTTGCTTGCTCTGGACACACCCCAAGCTGGCTCGAGCCCCTCCACCCCACCCACTTCATTCCCGCCACCAGAGGCTGAGGTCACTGGTTCACCTGGCCCGGGTGGGGCTGTCATCAGCACCTGCCAGTTGGGGGAGGAGGTGAGGTTCCCCCGGGGGCTGTTGTCTTAGCCACTGAGTAACTAGGGAACTTGACTGTGCTGGAACTGGTTCCCGGGCCAGGCCGGAACCTGTGGCGGCTGCAGCCCCCGTGGCCTTGGGGGTTCAGGGTGGTGGGAAGCTGAGCCTGACGGCCCCGGGCTGGGTGGGGGTGGAGGGACACGGGTTTGTCCAGTCCATGGGCTCCAGGGCCCAGGGGAAGCATGCTTCTCAGCTCTGTAGATCCCTTTCCCCAAAGTGAGATGGATGTGAGCCCTCTGGGGGGTCTTCCCCACCTTGGGGCACCACACTCACCAGCCACTTCCCTCCTCAGGTCTCCCTCAATGCTTGGTTCTGGTCCACAGTCTTCCACACCAGGGACACCGACGTCACAGAGGTGAGCGCCCTCCCACTCCCGTTTCTGCTGGAGACAGTCCCCAGCGGAGCCAGGAGCGGTGGGGCAGAGCTGAGGAGCCAGGAGCGGTGGGGCAGAGCTGGCTTAGTTCTCTCTTAGTTCTCGTGCTGACTCGATTCACGGAGCACTTGCTCTGTGCTGGGCGTTTTAAACCTATTCGTGCACTTGAGCCTCACTTGACCCCTGTGAGGCAGGTGTGATTATTGGCTCTTCTTAACCGATGCGGCAGCTGAGCCTTGGACGGGGTGAAATCACTTGCCCAGCATCATGCAGCCAGTGAAGGGGTGCAGTCCAGACTTGAGCCCTCAGCTGCTGAGCTCCAGACCACGCTCTGAACTCTGCGCATGCTCTTACGTTCTGGAGTCTTGGCAGGCACCCTCTACCAATACCTCTAAAGCCTCGCTGCTGAGCACACGTTTTTCTTTAAATTGTATGTGAATACAAGGGTCAGTCTATTGAATTCAGGCATGAGACAGCGATAGACAAAAGGAGCACGAGACATGTCCCCACCAGCCATAGGCCTAGGACTCCCACATTAGACTCTGGCTGGGCCTCTGCCACCCCTCCCTGCCCCCATCCCTAGTGGGTCCCCTCTGGAGCCTGCCCTGCATGAAGCCTTGTCCACCACCTGTTGCCCACACACTGGTCCTTCATCCAGCTCTCCTTGTCCTCAGAAAATGGACTACTTCTGTGCCTCCACTGTCATTCTACACTCAGTCTATCTGTGCTGTGTCAGGTGAGCCCGCCTTGGCTGCTGGGGGAGCAAAATCAGACCCTGGGGGCAGAAAGGGGTCGCCAGTCTCTCCGCTGGGGGTGCTGTCCCAGGGCTTTCATCTCGCATGTGCATACGCTCCAGACAGCTCTGGAGAGGGACTCTGTGGTGGGACCAGGGGCCCTGGCTCTTTCCAAGGAGGTTGGCAAAGTCCACAGGAATTGGAGGCCTGCCCTGCTAGCCTGTTTTGATGGGGGAGGGGGCAGTGGCTCCCCCACGCTGCTGCTGCTGCGGGACGGGTCACCCTGCATCTGAGCGGCTCTGGGTGGCGGGGCAGGACCGTGGGGCTGCAGCGCCCGGCCGTGGCCAGTGCCTTCCGGGCCCTCCTTCTGCTAATGCTGACGGCGCACGTCTCCTACCTGAGCCTCGTCCGCTTCGACTATGGCTACAACCTGGCGGCCAATGTGGCGATCGGTGAGGTGGGACAGGGTCTCTGGGGGGGCTGGACCATCTGCAGAGCTGCTGGCTTGGGGTGGAGGTGGGCATTGGTGCTGTTCCCAGAGAAGGAGCTTCTAGAAAGACCCTTAGGGGGAGGGAAGGGAAAAGAATTGGGGGTGGGAGAGGGGGGAGGTTGGGAGGAGCCCCTGAGGGGGGCCCTGGGGTCACAGAGCATGGGGGCTAGGAGAGACTTTGGGAGGAGAGAAGGAGGTCGGGGAATGAGCCTCTCCCCACCCCCACCCGCCCCCAGGCCTGGTGAACGCGGCGTGGTGGCTGACCTGGTGCCTGCGGAATCGGCAGCGGCTGCCCCACGTGCACAAGTGCATCGTGGTGGTCCTGCTGCTGCAGGGGCTGTCCCTGCTCGAGCTGCTAGACTTCCCACCTCTCTTCTGGGTCCTGGATGCCCACGCCATCTGGCACGTCAGCACCATCCCTGTCCACGTCCTCTTCTTCAGGTGGGTGCTCCTCCCTGCCCGTCCTTGCCTGCCTCTTAGAGGCCTCTGTGCGCTGGTCACCCACTGCCCGCTCGCCTGCAACACCCCACCCTGCCCCCAGGGGACGCTCTCAGAGCTGTGCCTCAGTGGGCTCCTCCCTTGGCCCACAGCTTTCTGGAAGATGACAGCCTCTACCTGCTGAAAGAATCAGAGGCCAAGTTCAAACTGGACTGAAGGCCCTGGAAGCGGGTCTGCCCTCTTGGGGACTCTGTCCCTCCCTGCTGGCTCCCCTTCTTCCCCCCGTCCCCGCCCCAATCCTTGAGATGCCTTTTTTTCCTTTTAGCATCTTGTACTTGGACATGGAGGGTGTGGGACCAGAATCATGTAACCTGCCCAGCCCCTTGCTCACCCCCACATGGCCCTCACAGTTTCTGGCGTCAGTTCAGACCTGGCCTCATAACATCTGGGGCAGGAAAATGGGCAACCCCTCTGCTCCCTGGAGCTGAACAGGGCTAGAACTGTGTTCTTAGCTCCACCGAGAGGAGGGCTGCCTCTCCCTCGCCATCATCTTCCTCCTCCCATCCCCTCACTGCCTGGGTGGTTCCCAGAGCCATCTGTCTAGCTGGGAGACCAGGTACCACAGGCCTTTGGGGATATAGTGGGGTCCCCTTCTGTTACCCCCGTGCCCTCCTCCGGGGCACCACTAGGTGGCACTAGATGCTTGCTCTTTGCCCAGGTTTCAAGGCAGGTCTCATTCTCCCCATGGGATCTAGAGGGACCAAGCTGTTGGGATCGGGGAGCAGCCTCACCCAGACTGTTGTCCCAGTCAGACCCCCAGAGGCCTTACCACACTCCCTCTTCGGGGCCAGGACCCCAGAGAACCCAGGACAGGAATCCCTCTGGCCCCTGTGCTGCTCTTCTGGTTGGGAGCTCGCACGTGAGTGCGTAAGGGAGACCAAGTGTGTAGGTGACGGGCTGGTGGGCACGGGCCTGGGTGTGTGGGATGCCGGGTGGGGCAGTGTGTGTGAGCATTGGCCTTGTGCAGTGTGGAAAGCGGGGGTGTATGTGAGTGGTTTTGAAGTGTGGTGTTGGGGGGCAGGCGGGTTAGTGTGGGTTAGGGGAACGTGTAGAGACTGAGTGGAGGTGCAGGGGAGTGTGAATGCCACACAGTGGGCGGGGGGGAATCAAATCACGTCCACAGCCATTTACTGAGCACCAACCCTATACACAGCCCCAGGCCAGGCAGAAAGCCAGGGTGTCCCCAAGATCTGGCAGGGGTAAGGGTGTCCAGGCTGCATGTGTGTATATGTGTTCCTTTCTTTTGCCGCCCTCTTTACGAACCTCGTTGGGCTTCTGCACAACCCAAGATCTCCCCCAGAATCAGCCCCTTGGGAGGCAGAGGGAGGAAGAAAACTGGGGATCCTCCTTGCCTGGACGTGGTTGGCCAGCCCCTACCCCAGTGTCCTGCCTGCTAAGCCCCTTTGCCACTGCCTGACCCAGGGGAGGGAGGGGGCAATCTGAGGGAGGAGGGGAGAAGGCTTTGGCTGGGTCTGGTTTCTGGTCTTCCCAGAGGCAGGCAGGGGCCGTGCTGTACCTACACCCTGGTAAAGGTGACCCCTGCCAGTTGCCAGCAGCCATAGCACATTCCTGCTCCACAAGGACAGAATATGGAGCTGCAGAAACTTTCCATCCAAAGGCAGTGTCTGTGACTGGAGCAAGGAGTCGGGATTCTCTGCCCTCTTGCCTCTCCCTGGGGGTAAGGGCGCTGAGCTAGGACTCCAACCTCAGGGACTTGGGTGACCTGTAACTTCTTTTGATACTAAGAACTATTTTAAGGTAGGAGGGTGGCAAGGGACATTCTTAATAAACCAATTCTCAGACTCACCTACCCTTTTCCGGCTCATTTGTGTAAGTAGGGTGGGCTGGAGGGAAGAAGACAGAGCTGGCTGGAGGCAACAGGCAGATGGCGTCTCTACCTAGGCCCATGGGAGTGGGTATGGCAAGGACCAGATTCAGGGCAACAGCAGATCTGGATGGAGCTCCCGTCCCGCTCGTAGTGGGGGCTGGGAGAGGGAGCTGGTGCCTGTTCTTCCCCTCTGACTTCCCTTGGCCTTTGTGCCTGGGTTGTAGCACCACCGCCTGCAAGTTCTCCTAATTATCCCCCTTCACCTCCCCTTCTGGGCTCCGCTAAGCTCCTCTATTATTTATTTGTTCCTAACCTTTCTGAGCTTCACCTGCAAACAGGATAACAGGACCTGCTGCCGAGTGTGAGGACTGAATGGACCTAGCAGGTGCCTGGCACACAGCAGATGCTGAATGAGTTTCCTCTGACCCTGGCTTTCCTTAGTTTGGGAAGAATGAGTGTACGGAAACCTTCCTTCATGGAAGCTTCTGGGAAAAAGGCCAGGGTTGATGCCTCCCATATGCCCACAACACAAGAGAGAGCTCTGGGCCCTTGTAGCTTCCCAGGAGAGCCGCAGACTGCACTTAACACCAACCAGCACGGACTTATTTCTTTATTAGGTGCCACCTCAGATAACAGGGAATCTAGGTGGGTGAGGGCCGCCGACACTGTATGCACTGGGGCCTCACACCCCCACCTTCTTCTGGGCCCAGGCGAAGAAGATGCCCTTGACATCATCTACGCCTGTCCGAAGGTGGGAAGGCATGATGTAGGTACGCAGATCCCTCACCTCATAGCCGCTACGCACCAGGGCCTCCCTCACCTCCTCCTCACGCACTGGCACCACTGCCAGCCTGGCCTCCCCAGCCAGGTACCATGACTCCTCCAGGGCCCCGATGAGGAGGAGGTGCCCCCCAGGCCTCAGCAGTGTAGTGATGTGGTCCAGGGCCCGCTGGAAGCTGGCAAGGTCCGGACTCACAGCCTCTAGGCAGAAGGCGGAGACCAGGGCATCGGCAGGCAGGGGCGCCAGGCTCCCAGCGCCCAGGGGCTGGGGCTGGTGCACGTCGATGGGCAGGATCCGCTTCACCCTGGCTCTCAGCTGGCACTCCTTCTCTTGGCAGGATTCACTGTTTGACTCAGAAGGCAGAGTCAGGACCAGGGCTCTGGACTGCCCACACCCCATTCTCTGTTACCTCCCACCAGCCACTCCGTGGAAAACCCCCTGCCCAACCCGTACCCGCCAGCCCTTACCCCTTGCCCTCGATGAGACAGACATGCTGGCTGTACACGCTCCAGTCGAAGGCCCCAGGCTCGTCTCGCAGCCAGAGCCCCAGCTCCTGGCGGTTCACCTCCAAGAAATCTGTCATCGTGATGTCCTCAAAGTGGGCGCAGGCGCTGAGCAGCTGGTAGATAGTGGGGCCTGAACCAATGTCAATGAGGGTGCGTCCAGACACCTCACCTGGGTGGGGCAGAGGAAGCAGGTCCTGGTGCTAGGCCTGTGCCTGCAGCCCCCAGCCTCAGTCACGGCCTCCCTTACCTGGGGCTTCTTCCCCCTCTCTCTGTTCCTTCTCCCCCTGGAAGTGTGTCTCTGTCTGGAAGAAGCATTAGCTCTGGAGTTAGACTAACCAGGGTCTGAGTCTGGCTCTAACGCCCGCTGACTTTTACCTTGGGAAATGAACCCAACCTCTCTGTGACTCAGGCTCCGCAACTATACACTCTAGTCACCTATCAGTGAGGATTAAGTGGGGGAACTCTCAGGTGCCTGGCAGCTTCTCTCCTCCGCCTTTGCCCCTCATTCTGCATTCCCCCCCTCACTTCTCAATTCTGAGTGCTCTCCCTCCCGACCCCCCCCTCACGTGAGGTATGCTTGCTCCGCTTCTGTTTTCACCCCTTAACTACCTATCCCCATCTGGCTGTCGCGTGCGCGCCCCTTTGGCTCCCTGATGACTCTTTGTTCTGTTTCCCAGCGCTCACCGGTGGCGAAGGTCTGCGCCAAGCAGCGCAGCTTCCAAGGCCCGACGCCATCGGGGCCGCTCAGGTCCCCCCGAGGGGGCGCGTAGTTGTTGCAGAGGTAGGCGCGGGGCTCGAAGCGCTGGTAGGCCAAGGCGACTGCCGCCCGGCCCGGGTCTAAGTCGGGGGCCGCGCCCGCAGCGTGACTCAGGTCTGTCCCGCTCATGCTGCTGCCGCGGCCGCCCTTGTCCCCCGCTCGCCTTTATCTGCGGCCGGACCCCCGCCCCGACCTCTCCGCTGCGGGGGCGGCGGCTGAGCGATGAGCCGCCCGGGGCCACGCGCGCTGCGTTTCCCTTACCCCATCCATCTCCTTTAGTGTCGGAGCAGCAGACACACGGGGGGAGCATCCGTCCCCGCCCCTGCTCCACGGTTGCTCCCCTCTGCCCTCCACCCTTTGCCTCACCTGCCCTGGTCCAAGGCCAGCTCCCGCGCCCTGCCCCTCAGCTTCGTGCCCCCAGACTCCTTAGACCCCTGCGTCCACCAGCCCCAGCTCCTCCCTGTAGCTCTTCTCCATTCACCCCTTTTGCCTGGCATCCCTTCCCTTCTTTTTTGCCAGGGTTCAAGCTAGCCCTTTCCCCCATTCCCAGCTCCCAGCACCAGGGACATCTCTGGGACACCCTGTCCAACAGCCACCCCCCCTTCCTTAGTGAGGTCACCCCAACTCCCCTTCTCCGCCTCTCCCCTAGGCCTCTTTCGTCCCTGTCCTCCAGCGTTCCCCCCGCCCCCCGCCCCGACTCCAGAAAGGACAGTCCGTTCTGGCCTCCGCCACGGTCGCCCCGGGGCCCCAGAGCGGAGCTCCGGCCCCGCCCGTCAGATGGCAGCGACGATAGGGCAGGCAAGCAGGGATAAAGCACTTAGCGGACGGAACTGCCCGGGCCTCCCCTGCGGGCCCTGCAGGCTCCCAGCCGCGTATCTGGGGGCTGCCGAGGGCGGAAGGCTCGGGACGTTCTGTCACGTCCGGGGCGAGGGACCCAGGTGAGGACGGAAGGGCGCGGGGTGCATTCTCCAGGCTGCCAGGGGTACCAGGGGACGCGATCCGAGCCTTTGGGTGCCAAGGGATTAGATGTGTCGCCTGGTCTGGAGTCTGACCCCTCTCATCTCCCAGCCCACACTCCAGCCCCCTCTGGAGGAGCAGGGCCAGGCCAGCCCTGCAGATTGCTTGGCACTCCAGGTACCAGGCTGTTGACATGCCAGGGTCCCCCTTCCTATCCTCCCAAATGGGAAGTGGATTCTGCGGGGCCATCTCCGTGGTCTTCCTGGAGTGGAACCCTCCTCTGGCTAAGTCTAGTGCCTCTCAGCCCTGGGTGGGCTACCAGCCCCTGGCCTCCTCTGTGCCACACCCTTACCCTCACCTTGTCCCAAAGGGAAAGTGTCTTCTTGTTGGACCAGGCAGCCAGGTTGGGACATGAGTCACCACAACAGCTGCAGGGGTCACACACAGGAACCTGACCACCCCCTACACACCCTACCCCCAAGAACCCACCTTGGGCTCCCAGGGCAGGGAGGGTAGAACACCTGACCCCAGCCAAGGATTGATTCTGTCTGGATTCAGAACCAAGAGAGAGGTCAGCCTTGGGGTCACTGACCCCATCCACACCCTGAGGCACAGCTGAGGACAGTCCCGGTGCCAGCCCCTTCCATATTCTTCATGAGGTCATTTAAACAAACCCTGGATGCCAACTGGCTTCCTGGGCACTGCCCAGTGCCAGGGGACTCACACAGAGGCCAGGACTGCAGAGCAGAGTCAGGGGGACTGGACAGACAGCCACCCTGTTTATAGCTCTGTCCCTGCAACCCTCCCCGCCCCCCCGCCCAGGAGCATGGGGTGACCCACTAACTCTGCCATATTTAGCTCAGATGCAGGGCCTGTTCCCAGAAGTGAGCATGGGGGGGACACCAACGGGTGGGCCCCTCAACCACCAGGAAAGAGACGAAACTCTGGCATGTGATTGAGCATTTATTGCAGCGCTAACAGAGGGTGCTGGGAGCTCCACCCTGCCTCGGCCCTCTTCACGTCCCCCTCCCTCCGCTCTTCTCCAGGCCTCCTTCCCTGAGCATTCCTTATGCTTTTTCTTCATCCTTCTCTGAAGCTGGATTCCGGACTGGGGTCACTCCTCTCAGGGACCTCTTACCCTCACCAGCATTTTCTGCCTTTCCTCCTGGGGTACTCAGCTGTGCTGGCCCCCAGCACTCCACCCTTAGTGCCCACCGTCTTTGCTCCCTCCCTGTGGGAACTCAGGAGACCCAGGCATCCTGGCCTCTGGCTTCCACCTCCCCTAGCCCCCAATTCTGGGCAAACTACAAAGCTTCCATGGCCAGCAGCTCCCCTCCGTGGTCCTAGCCAGGAAGGGCCCAGCCCAGGGCAGGCACTGTGGAGCCCAAGTCACCGTCCCTCTCAGCCTCTCTGTGCTTCCTGGGACGTGGAGCGAGACAGGGTGCGACACAGGGCGCCGGGCTTGCTGACAGGCACCACAGGGGGCAGCTGCTTGGTGATCTCGGCCATGTCCTGGCGGTCCACACACTGGCCACCCAGGGCTGCTTCCAGTGCCAGCAGCTCCTGCAGCTGGATGGGGGTGTCCTCGTGCTCCTCCTTGGTGGAGCCCACCTTGGCAGGGGTGAAGATGGGCAGCGGCAGCATCCGCTGGTAGGGCAGCTGGTACTCCTGCAGCCCGCGGCCCAGGATGCCCATCCGCATCACCAGCCAGGGGGAACGCTGCACCAGCGCCTGGCACCGCCCCTGCCGGTGGTAGGTCTCCCGCCGCTGGGCATCCTCCTCATGCAGGGAGCAACTGGGAAGGAGAGGGGAAGGGGACACTGAACTCCTGTGACCTGTTGCCCTCCAGTCACACGCTGAGGACCTGGGGTGCCAGGACCTGGGGTGCTGGAGGGGTGACTCCACTTTGCTCCCCCCAGCGGGAACTCTCCTGGCCCCCACCCCCCGAAACTTCTCCTGGCCTCTGCGCTCTGGCTTCATAAGGCTCAGGAAGGGTGCTCTAGGGGAGGGGAGGAGGGACCCCCAGCTGGCCAGCACTCACCCCTCCTCAGGCCGTGTGGACAGCGTCAGATCCTTCCACTCAGCCCAGAAGGCCTCTCGGCGCTCACAGTTCTGCTCGGACACCTGGCAGCTCAGCTCTGAAGTGGCCATGATGACCGCTCACTCCCTCTGGGCTCTGTTCCTCCCATGCCCTTTAAATAGCCCCATCCTCCCCCTCCTCCAGGGGCTATTTTCAGGCCCTCTGGCGTCAGATGCTACAAGCAGAGCCAAGACTCACTGCTGGGGGATTCCGGGCCCAGGGCGGGGCTTGGGGTACCTGGACTCTGGCTGCCCCCAGGTCAGAGGTCAGCTTCTGAAGAGCTCAAGGTGCTCCTGTGGGGGCGGGGGTCCTCAGCGTGACACCTCCAGGTGTCTCACACTCCTCAGACACCGTCTGGGACCAGGCACGTGCCCAGCCTCGTGCCACCTTGGCACTTGCCCTCTGCCCCACCCCTTCCCCTAACCCAGGGAGGACAGCGGCTTGTCTGTAAACAGAGCAGGAAAGAGCAGGAACCGAGGCCCCCTCTGGGCTCTGTACCAGGCCATCGTGTCCTTCCCCACTGCCTGGGCTCAAGGGCACATCCCCTGACTATCCCCTCAGCAAGCAGGGACAGTGCCGCCACGTCCTCGGGCATCCGCCCCTGAAGGCCTGGCCCCTGATCACCACCTCACCAGCAGGGGCAACAGAAGTTAATTCCACACGTGGGATCCTGGACACCAACCTTTGCCAGGTGTCTTCCTTTCCCGTCAGGCCAGTAGGGTGGGGGGAGCAGATGTGGGAGGTGGCCCCAGCTCTACCGCAACACCTCAGGTGGGGTGAGGTGGGAATCCAGGGGCTCCAGGGAGTGGCAGCCAGGTCTGGCTCTAGCCCCAAAGCAGCCATAAATGGGCTATGTGACCACGGGTCAGCTTCTACCCCTCTCTGGGCCTCACTTTGCCCCCTTTCTGTTCACAATGGCCGTACCAGAGGAGTTCTGGGTCCTGCCAGCTCCAGGGTGCCACTGGGCAGGACCTGGCTCTCATCCCCAGGGAGAAGGCCAGTAGGAGGGCTGCCAGGACAGCCCAGCACTGAGAGCAGCGGCGCGTGCTGCTGCAAGCTGGCACACAGGGTGGAGGGCATGGGGGAGGAAGAATAAGGGCGTCGCTGAGTGGACAAAGCAAAGGGCACTAAGAGAGGCAGGGACAGGAGCTGAGATGAGAACTTAGCGGTAAGGCCTGTGGGCACCACCTGGGGCAGAACTGCATCCTCTTGACTACTGAGCACTACACCTGATTCTTGGTATCTTTTAACCTTACAAAAGCTTTTATAAAGTAGGAAATGGAGGCTCAGAGAGGTAGATTTGCCCAGGGTCGCACACCTAGCCAGGACCAAGAGGAGACCCCGCCCCCAGCCCTGGCTCTAAGCAAGTCAGCTCCTCCAGAAGCCTGAAGGCAGGGAGGGGGGAGGGCAGGTTTTCTGGTGGCCCCAGTGTGATGGGGCAGAGACGGGAGGTTAAGTGGAGCCCAGAGGCCCAGATCCCGGAGGTGCATCAGTGACCTGGAAGGCCAGGCCCCACGTCCAGGCTCCCCCCGGACCCCAGCCTTGGGACCCCAGTGGCAACCAAGGCCTGCTGTGGGTACTGCCAGGTCTCTCCCTACCTCCCTCCTCCCAATCCTGGGCTGGAGACCTTAACCTGACCTTCCCTCACCGGAGACCCAGAGACCCCGCAGGGAGGCGGGGAATTTTTCTCTGACCAGTCATCTGCCCAGCTGAACCATTCAAGGAAGTTGGGGGTGGTTCCAGGAACTGGGTCTCCACTGACTCCATCCCAGCTCTGCGAGGCTCTGCGAGGGTGTGTCATGTGACGGCTGCAGCCTCCGCGCGGTGCTGCCCTTCTCTTCCCTCAAGAGGCCAGGCTGGAAGGACTGCTTTTTTTTTTTTTTTTTTTGAGTTCATGTCTTTAATTGGCTCAAATTACAAAGGTCCCCAACGAGGCCCTGGGCGGGGTGGGGGGGTGGGGAGGCAACCTGAAGAGAACCTGGGAGAGGCAGGCTCCCTGCCAGCACCCACCACTCCCACCTGCAACCTACACCCCAACAAGTGCAAGTGGAAAAAGGTCCCAGACCCTTTAAGTAATCCTAAAACACGGTGATGAGAGCAGGCGGAAGAAGGGGGTCCTGCGCCTTCACAATGGTGACAAGGCTGCCCTGACTTCTGTCCTGCCCAGGGTCCTCCCCAACCAAGTCCGAGGTTCCCATTCCAGACCCCAGCCTGGCCAGGTGGGGACAGCGGATCTCCTCTTCCAGGAGGCAGGGACGCCATGTAAACGTCGGCAGGATGGACCCCACTGGCCTCAGCGGCAGAGTCAGACGCTTGAGCTCTCGACCTGCCCACGGCCAGGGCTTCCAGGCACAGTGAAGCGCGTGGAGGGTGGCGGCTTGGGGCCGAGGGGCTGCTGTGGGAGGAAGCCCCTTCCTCCCCACTGTTGGAGGCCAGGTCCTCTGTGGGCAGCGGGAAGCCCAACCGACCCCTCCTCTGGCTCTGGAGGCCGTGGCGACAGGACCCTGGCCCGCAGGGTGATGAGGGGGCACGCTCATGCCCGTGCACCCAGCTCTCCGACGCGCTGCCGCAGATGAAAGGCAAATTCAAACATGGTGGCTGCGAGGCTCTGGTGGATGAGGTACCGGGGCAGGCGGCCCTGGGGGAGGCAAGAAGTTCCAGGAAGGCTTGCCCTGGGCAGGGGCTCCCCCTCAACAACTGGCTCCAGCAGGGGCTGCTCTGGGCCAGAACACAGGTGCAGCTCTGGAATGCAGCCTAGGCTGCCCTCCCCCCTCCCCCCTCCCCCCTGGCAGGAAGAACATGCCGTGCCCCAGGTTTGGCGTGAGTCACACAGAAAGACCTGGGAGGGGCTGGGCTGGCAGCCAGCCACCCTTCCTGAGGTCCTCGGGAGTCAGAGGTAAAAAGGGGAGGCACAAGCCCGCCGGCAACTCAGGGTGAGAAGACCACCTGGACCCTGCCCCCAGTTTTAGAGTAAGAAAGGAGGCGGAGAGTAGGGGAGGCTCTGAGCAGAGCAGGGAGCGCCCAAGGTCACACAGCAGAGGCCCCTCCGCTCCACAGAACCTGCCTCGCAGCCCCGGCGCGCCCACCTTCAGATCTGCATTAAGGATCCAGATGAAGGTGCAGACTCCAGGGTTACTGGCTGACTTGAGCACAATGAAGCCCCCAGGACCATTCTCCCCCCTGAGGAGAGAGGCACCAGTGGGGGACCTTGGAGCCAGGCAGAACCCCTGACTCCCCCCCCACCGCTCCATTCTTGGCCCACCCTGGACTGGGGTGGGAGAGCGAAGGGAGCTGCTGGTCCAGCAACCCCCTCGCTGCCTGAGCAGGGCCCAGGACGGGTGTCCCAGAGGCCACAGCATACAGCACTCCACCCCCACCTGCCATGTGACGCTCGAATCCTCCTACAACCGCCTGCCGATGTTTGCATACCCCCAGTGGCAGGGAAGCCCCAGCTCACCGCCTTCCCAGCCCTCATCTAGTCGGTCCAGGGATTCTAGGTCTGCTCTAGTCCTGAGGAGGTGGGCTGGGCGCGCACTTCTCACCAGGGCCCAGCTCTGGGAGCGGTGCAGTGCCACTGGTCTCCAGGAGGGGGCGCCTTCTCAGGCGGCGTCAGGCCTGAGCTGTATGGTGCACATCCCATCTCCATTTAATTCGCCTACAGCTCCCCTGACTCCATATAAGGAAGCTGGCACCCAGAGGGGAAATGAGCTTGCCCATCACCCAGCAAGTCTGCGGTGGTGGCGAGACCAGAGCCCCAAGCTGACACTCAAAGAGCAGTGCTCTCTGAGGAACCCCAGGACAGAAGGGGAAGAGTGGGGTATCTGGGAGGAGGTCACCTGCAGGGCTAGGATTAGACAGCAGGAGAATTGGAGGAGGCCCTGGAACAGGCAGCAGAGAGTAAGGCCTCTCCTCTGGAGGTACTTCCAAGCGCTGCAGGAGGAAGGCAAGGCCGCGGGGCAGGCAGAGGGGATGAAAGGGGCCCGAGTCTCCTCAGGCAGGAAGTTGATGGTTCAGAACACAGAGCCTCCTGCTCAGGTCCCCCAGACCAGTGCAACCTCATGGCTCCCAGCCCCCTTCCCCGGGCTGGTCCCTATTCATCCCCATTCACAGTCTATCCTGGAGCTGCCCTCCAGCCTGGTGGTGGGTCCAGCCTCCAGCAGGTAAGCAGGATTAGGGGCAGCGGGACTGGGGACAGGAAGGCAGCCTCGGCAGGAGAAAGTGCCCAACTGTACACACCGACCCTGCCCTGTCCCCACAGCTACCAGGGGAGGGGCCGGCGCAGACGACCCCAGGCAAGGCTCAGCTCACCTGACATATTTGTGTGTCGGGGGCTTGGCGCAGTGGGTGGTGGCGATGCCCGATGACAGGTATCGGTCTCTGCGCCGCTCAATGCGTCGGACGTTCACGAAGTCCCTGGAGGGGTAGGGTTAGGTCAGGGAGTGCCGAGAAAGTCCAAGGAAGGCGGACTGGCTGAGAGGAGGGAGCATGGGGGCCACTCACCTGGGGGAGACCACACCACCCGCGGCCCCCGAAGACACATCGTAGGAGATGAGGGTGTTGTCTTCTACTCGCTGCAGGATCTGCGGGCGTCAGGGCAGACATGAGGTGTATCCACCCCAGGAAAACCCCAGGGAAGGGTCCCAGCATCTCAGGAAAGCCCCAGGCCAGCCTGCTCTCCGCTCAGGTCCCTTAATTAAGAGCCATTCCCATTCATGGGCACTGGCTGGGCCAGGCGCTTTGAGCTTTTCCTCTTTCCATCTTCCCCACCCTCTCCAGGAGGCACTAGTACCACCATCCCCATTTTACAGATGGGGAAGCTGAGGCACAGGGCAGTCCAATGACATGACCTGGGTCCCCTGGGGGTCACTGGCCATGCTGGGGTACAACTGCGCCCTCATCTGCCATGTCGCTCTGCCTCTGCCCTGAGGGGTGACCAGGCCTGGCCCCCTGGCTCGGCTCACCTGGCAGGCTGTCACCGTCTTGTTCCACAGCACCATCCTCTCGGGCTGCAGGATCACCTCCTGGTACACCAGCTCCGCGGGGCAGGGCAGGAAGGTCTGGAGCAGGGCGGGCAGAGGGCTGGGTGGTGCCAGATGTACTCGGGCACACCAGCCCTTCCCTCCTGGTTGGGAGAAACCTGCCGGAGGGTCCCCCTACCCCCGGGCTCTTTCCTCGAGTCCCAGGCAGAGCGGGAGGCGCCAGAACACCTCTTCCCTCACTCACCTTCAGGATGAAGGTCTTGCCATGAAAGGGAACCTCGATGGTGTACACAGTGTCCCCATATTCCTGTGGCAGGGACAGAAGGGTGGCAGGGAGGTGAGCGTAGGGCAGAGGGGAGCCTGGGGGGCAGGAATGGGTGACAGGCAGGGCAGGTTTTTAACAGCTCAGGGTAGAAAACTCCAGGAGTTTTGGGATATCTGAGCAGCCATTAAAGAACAGTGGTTCTGGGACCTCCCTGGTGGCACAGCGATTAAGAATCCGCCTGCCAATGCAGGGGACACGGGTTTGATCCCTGGTCCAGGAAGATCCCACATGCTGCAGAGCAACTAAGCCTGCGAGCCACAACTACTGAGCCCACACGTCACAACTATTGAAGCCCACATGCCCACACGCCTAGGGCCCATGCTCCACAACAAGAGAAGCCACCGCAATGAGAAGCCCATGCACTGCAACGAAGAGTAGCCCCCGCTCGCCGCAACTAGAGAGCCTGCGCGAAGTTATCTACAAAGACCCAACGCAGCCAAAAAATAAAAAAGTGGTTCTGCCTCCTTGCCTCCTTCACTGTTGGTGGGAATGTAAATTGGTGCAGCCACTATGGAAAACAGTATGGAGATTCCTCAGAAAACTAAAAGTAGAATTACCATACGATCCAGCAATCCCACTCCTGGGAATATACCTGGACAAAACTATAATTCAAAAAGAATTCAAAAAGTCCCTATGTTCATAGCAGCACTGTTCACAATAGTCAAGACATGGAAACAACCTAAATGTCCATCAACAGATGAATGGATATAGAAGATGTGGTACATATATACAATGGAATACTACTCGGCCATAAAAAAGAACGAAATAATGCCATTTGCAGCGACATGGATGCAACTAGAGATTATCATATAAGTGAAGTAAGTCAGAAAGAGAAAGACAAATACCATATGATATCACTTATACGTGGAATCTAAAATATGGCACAGATGAACCTATCTACAAAACAGAAACAGACTCACAGACATAGAGAACAGACTTGTGGTTGCCAAGGGGGGGAGGGGGAGGGAGAGGGATGGACGGGGAGTTTGGGGTTGGTAGATGCAAACTATTACATTTAGAATGGATAAACACCAAGGTCCTACTGTATAGCACAGGGAGCTATCTCCAATATCCTGAGATAAACCATAATGGAAAAGAATATAAAAAAAGAATGTGCATATGTGTATAACTGAGTCACCCTGCTGTACAGCAGAGATTAACACAACATTGTAAATCAACTACACTTCAATAAAAAAAAACAACAGTCGTTCCGACAAATGTTCTGCAATGAGGAGAGAAAGGCTTTTGATATCAAGTTTAAAGGCAGGAGCACAGCTGCGGCTGCAACCACGAAGGACCGTGTCTCCAGGCCGACAAGGGCTGCCAGAGGAACTGGCCAGAGAAAAGGATGACGATGTTTTCCCTCTGTTTTCCAAGCTCTCTGCCATCTTTTTAGATAATACTGTTTTGACCCTGAAACAAAACACCAGACACAGGGCCAAAGCCTGGCTTCCCCTTCAAAGCTGGAGCCGAGGGAGCAGAGCAGCGGCGGGGGGGGTGGGGGGGGGGGAAGCAGGGAGAGGGGCGGTGGGAATGTCCAATGCAGCCCAACCAAGTGGCTGACCCCAGGGCTCAGCCCCCTCTCCCGGGGTTAGGAATATGGTTCCAACCCGTGCAATCTTTGGGCTTATTTCTCAGGCCTCAGAAAAGGGAGGGAAAACTCCCCACAGGAAAACCCTCAGAATCAGGTGGGAGACAGGTTTCTTACATTATTCTTCTCAAACTTCCAGTTCTCCTCCTGGGCCAAGATCTGGTCCACCACCGCCATAGCCTCCTTCCCCTGGAGGATGTACTCCCGTTCCTGGCCAGGGATGGGAGTCAGGAAGGGGTCAGCCTGGGGTCTGCACCCCACCTGCTCTTTCTGCACCGGGCTGGGTGGGAAGCCTGACTCAGCCAGATGTCCAGATGCCGGGTCTGGGCTGGTCTCCCGGGCCCTGCGGGCTTCCTGGGACCAGCTGCCGTGGCTGCGGTTGCTACCCCCAGGCCCCAGGCAGGAAGCAGACCAGTGGGCCTGACCGACAGTGGGGCACACACCCAGATGGACACGGACTGGCATTCAGGCTGCCTAAGGTCTACCCTCTGCTGGGAAGCCCCTGCCCACCTGGCTGAGCGCACCACTGGCCCCTCCTCCAGGGTGCCCACCCGGGGCGGGGTAGGCAGCCAGATACCTGGGCAGAGAAGCCTTTCTTCCCAACAACTTCTTCATCTGATTCATTGTCAGACCCTGCAGAAAACAAGCAGAGGACAATGGGAAGAGGCGGAGAGAGCGGGGCGGCGGGGGTGGGGGGGGGGGGCCAGGGTACAAGGGCAATGGTGTAGGGGTATGAAAGCGGGTGTGGCAGAGGGCTGCTCGCTTTCCCAGGGGAGCTGACACGAACAGAAAGAACAGACCCAGCCAACGCCCCTCCCCGAAGGCAGTTCTCCCACCCACCAGCCCGCACCTGCAAAGGATTCTGGGGGTGAATAGAACTGGCCCTCGGACAGGGCGCCGGAGAAGAGCAAGGGTCCTCGGGCGACAGCAGCCTGGGCAGCGAGATACCCTGGGGGAGCAGATGTGGGCAGCCATCGCCCCAGACCAAGGACAGTCAGCCTGGGGTCCCCCAGCCCAGGCTCACCCTAAGGCTCCTAGAGGCAGAGCTGGCAAGAGAGCTCAGAACTGGCTCTCAGGCCCGAAACTCTCCTCTCCTGGGTGGGGCCGACCCTCACTGCACCCCCTCACCCCCCAGCACTCACATCGCTCCTCCTCAGCCTCCTGGGGTAGGACTTTGAAGTCAAGGAACCAGGTCTCCAACCAGGCGAGGACGAAGGAGACGATAGGAAGCAAGTAGCCGAAGGCCCCTTTGCTGAGCAGCTGTGGAGGGAGGGGGCTGGGCTCCACGGCAGGGAGTCACCTCAAACCCAGAGCCCCACCCTGGGGCTACCAACTCTGGCCTACACCCCACTCCTGGTACCAGCTGTGGGGACCCTCTGGGGCACACGCCTTTGAGATGGATGGATAAATGGGTTCTGCAGCAGGATAAACTCAGGTTAGGCTAGAGGAGGAACTTTCCGTCCTTGGGGTTGCAGCAGGGCGAGTGCGGAAAGCCAGTGGAGATGACCCCTTAGAAATCTCAAAGGACAGGATTCCCCCTCACCCCAACCCCGACAACAGGGTCAGACACCCAAACTCAGAGGAGCGGCCCCTTCTTGGGAGAAGCCCACCCCTCAGGCCAGATGCCCACCAGACCAGCCAGACCCTGAGCCACTGACCTCAGAGAGGATGACCTTGACAATGAGGAATGCACTGGACACCAGCGTGGTGACCTGCCCAGGGGAGGGAAGGAGGAAGAGAGCGAACACAGAGGCTGGGGAGTGAGGCCTCCTCCATCCCATCTCTTGCGCCAGCCCCGCCAGGGCCTGAGAGCTGCCAGGAAAGTGGCATCTTACCGCAATCACCCACCAGTGCCGGAGCCGCAGCACAGCATAGCCCAGGAGCAGTCCGGAGAAGCGGAAGGCGGCCAGGACCTGGTGTGGGGGGCCGGGGAACCATCACGGGCAAGCCAATGGCCCTACCGCTGCTGAAGGCTGGCCTCCCCCTCCAGTCCTGCTGCCTGAGGCTCCCTCCACGTGGTGCGCACACCCCAGGAGAGGATGGCCGAGGCCAAGTCAGCGTTTCTTTGGGGACGATCTGGATGTGACCTTCTTGGATAGGGGTCTCTCGTCTTCCCCTCCCACTTGGGGCTCTCTGAAGGTGGGGCCTCATGTAGGAACCCGTTTGAATACTGAGGGCTCCCTGAAGATAGGAGCAAGTCTCCCTGATCAGATTAGGATGTGTGTTGCGAGAAGAGAATCCAGCGAAAAGAGTCACGCTCCTATGCCCTCTGTCCCCAGCATCTCCAAGGCCACTCACCAAGATGTCAAAGAAGGAAGTTTTAAAGCTGTAGTGGATGATCTCCTGCTCCAGGTTCTTCTGGATGCCTGTGTTGGTCTGAAGAGAGAGATGTGGACAGCTCTGCAAGCGGAACCAAGTCCCCAGGGCTGCCCCTTGTTCTCCCAGGGGGGAGGGGGTGGGAGGGGGAGAGAGTAGAACCAGGAGGAGAGGCTGCAAATGCTCAGCTACCACCCAAGAAGCCCCTGAGGCAGCAGGGGAGCCCAGCCAGGGACCTGAGACCCCAGCACTATTACTGTTTCTCTAAGGATCCAGGCAGCCCAGACAGGCGGGGCTAAGCTGAGGCTCAGACACTCGCGGGCACACTGCCCAGGAGGAGGCAGGCCTGGAGGGCCTCGGGGCTGTGCAGGAGAGGCGATGAGCCCTACGCAGGTAGGCAGCACTGGCACACAGGGTGCTGGGAGCATGCCTCTCACATAATTTCATCTCCCTCCCACCACTGCGGTGCTCTATCTTCCCAGCCAAGCATCCATCTGGGGTGATGGGGGCCAGGGGTGGGCAGTGGTGTCAGACGGAGCCCCAGGTGGCAAATCAATTGATTAGGTTTGTGCTTAATGGGCAAAATCCATCATGCTGCTAGAGGGGATGGCACTCAGAGCGAGCAGACTGGTCCTTGCCCCTGCCCTCGCCACCCACACATTTTCAATGGGACCCCTGAGACCCTGGCTGGGGAGTGAGGGGTCTGGATGGACACTGAGAGCTAGAGCAGCCTGAGGCTTCAGGAGGAATGGGGTGGCAGGCTTACGCCTCTGCAGGTGGGGCGCCAGCCCCCGGAGAAGGGGGGCACAAGGGGACTCTCAGGAATGGGGCCTGGGAGCCCTGAAGGGGAAGAGCCTTCACACCTGGACCAGGGCTTCTGATCTCCGGCAGATGATATGAACTGGGGCAGGGGGGCTTGAGGGGGCTTGTTAAAGATACAGATGTTCAGACACTGGGTCTGAATCTCAGGCTGAGCTGAGCATCTAGAATGGTTATAAAACTCCCAGGTGATTCTGATGCTCGGGGCAGGAGCCAGCAATGTGGACAGCCCCTCACTGAACTTCGAGCCCCGGCACATCCCCACTGAATGCCTCAACCTCAAGACCGCTCTGAGCCCCATGGAGTCTGACGCCTCGCTGCCCCTGGTCTGACACCGCACCCCACCCCAGCTTGGTCCACCTCTTCCTCCTGACTGCTCCCTCTTGGGCTCTCCCACCCCTAACAGCCCCTGTCCCTCAAGCTCTGTCTTCCACCATTTTTCTCTTTACAGAGAACTCTGCCTCTGCCTGGGTACCCGCCTGCCCACTGCATGAGGACCCAGGACAGTGGAGTCCCAGCCCCTGCTTTGCCAGGGGCTACAAGACTTTGGCACAGGTCTTATAACCCGGCCAGGGTCGTTGCATCCACTGGGCAACACACAGTCTGTTAGAAAATTTAAAAAATATATGCTCCAAAATATGAAAATAAGATGACAGAACTGAAAATTAATAAAATTTCAATTAAGTGTCTACTGAGTGAAACATTATGTTGATTCTATGAACTATTAAATCCAGCACTCTGAAATTTTTCATCACATTTGAAAACAATTTGGAGGTTAGATTTGCGCACTTTGCAAGAATTCCCAAGTCTGCATGATGACTGCTAAGCTATTACAGCCAATACAGCCAGAGAGTTTCAAAAGTAAAATTATCAAAAAATTTTTTCAGCTCTTTTCTGGCAAGTAAATATATATACTGAATGAAGGATGTGGGTGAATTTTAGTGCCTGCTTTGAGATGCTGCACGGGACCTTCAAAAGCAAGAATGTCTAAGACCTCGGAAGCTCTTCAAGCGGCCCTGAACCTTGCTGGGCCTCAGCTCTCTCATCGGTAAGATGGTCCCAAAGGCCCCGTGGCTGTGGCTCCTCGCTGAAGGTGCCAGCTCATCCCTGTGCACAAAGGACAGTCACCCTCAGAGCCCTGCCTTGCTTTCCAGCTCAACACGCCTGGAATCAAACTTACCCTCTTCACCCCTAAACCAGTCCCTTCTCCAAATTCATTTCTAGCACCAGTCATTCTCCTGACACCTGAGCTTGCGATCTGGAGGAAGGGCACCTGCCATGCAGAACTCTGACCCACTTTGCACAAGGAGAACAGGGGGTCTCAAAGAGGCTGAATCCCTTGCTGAGGTCACACAGTTACTACAGAGGAGAAGCTGGCACGGGACCAAGCCTGGGATGCCCTGTTCCACAGCTCCTGCCTCTATATCAGGTCTTGCTCTGCCCTGTTAGCACCCGGGGATTAGGTCCCACCACCAGCTGGCCAAGCACTGCACAGGGGGAGAAGAGGGCAGACCCTGCCCCGACAGGCAGCTCCGCCTCCAGACTGCTAGGTGGCATCTCACCAAACCCAAGAGGCCAAACTGGGGGGCACTGGAAGAATGCCCCAAGTGGGGAAGGAGAGCTGGGTGCCACGGGGAACTGGGAGTTTTTACTGGTTGCTCCCCACTGTACCCTCTGCTTTTAGCACAGTATCTGGGACACAGCAGGGGCTCAAAAATGTTTGTTGAATGAATTAATTAATTAATTGAGCCAGAAAGTAATGTAGAGCAGAAAGAAGACAAAGCTTTCAACAGCTCAGAGTCCTCTGGGCTCCCTCCTCAAGAGTGTCCGCTAGGGGGCAGTATGGAGCAGAGGTCAAGACTGCAAGCTCTGGAGCCAGAGAGACTGGGTTCAAACCCTGCCGCCTTCACATACTTGCTGAGAGACTTCAGATAAACGACTCAGCCTCTCTGAGTTTCTTTCTCTGGAAGATGAGAACAGCTATTCTTATCATCTCATTCTTCCTTTTACCTGGAAATCAACAGTCCCCCCCCGGCCCCCTGCCGACGGAGGCAACCCTCCCATACCGCAGATGGAATAACTGAGGCCCAGGCAACCCCCACAGTGCGGCCTGTGCCTCCAGCCTTGCCCCCACTCACGTTCAGCTCAATGATCCAGAGCAGGGAGATGAAAAGCAGGTCGAAGGTGACAAAGAGGCAGAAGGTGCGGCGGACGTCGGAGATGGACCGGCGCTTCTCGCGAGGCGGCGGGAGGAAACGCGAGGAGAGGCTCTGGCTGTGGGACAGCGACGAGCCGAGGGAGGCCACGGCTGGCAGGCTGCGCTCCAGGTCACGGGCCGGCTCCCCAGACAGCTTGCTCATCCTGGCGGCCCCCACCTCCAGGCAGAGAGGGCCGGGCCTCAGCGGCACGGCTGCGGGAAGACAGGGCGGCTGGCTCAGGTCCTGCATGTCAGGGTCCTGGAGGTCCTGGTCACCTCCCTCATCCCTTCCCACGCAGCCCCCGGGGACCCCGTTTGCTCCCAAACACATCTGCCCCTCAGCCCCAGCCTAGCCCGGTGGCCCAGGGCCCTCTGCCTAATTTCCCACTGTGGCCGGCCGTTCAGGCTGGAGGGGTCTGAGTGTCCCTCTCACTCTGTCGCGCTTCTACACCCGCCATCCCCGGCAAAGTCTTGCAGCCCCACGGTCAGCCCTGGAGGCCTCTGGGATCCTCCCCGATGTCTGGGGGCACAGCCTGCTCCTGCCAAGCGCTGCCCTGTGGTTCAGCCTCTGGGCCTGCCCCCACCCCCAGGAGAAGTCAGTCCCAAGCTCTGTTCTTTGTTTTCCAAGCACAAAGCCACATTCCCTCCCAGCAGCCAGCCCTACCCTCCCACCCCCTAATCCATGGCGACTGGGAGGGACTTCCTAGAGCAGAGTGCTCTGCGCTGGGGGCGGGATGGCGGGATGACATCTTCATCTCCAGCTATGTCCCCATCACTGCCACCTCAGGCCCACCCAGCACGGCTCTCTCCCAGCGCTCCAACTTGCTCCTAATGGGCGCGTCTCCAGGCTTCCTCTCCCCACCCCGCAGCAACCACCTCTCCACACAACAGCCAGAGAAAGCTTTTCAGAACATGAATCAGATCCTGCCGTTCCCCACTTACAGCCCTTCAAGGGCGCCCCCCGGGTCTGAGGATAACAGCACCCTCCTCATGATGCCCTCGCAGGGCGTGGCTCTGCCTGGCTCCTCGCACCACTCCTCGCACAAGGCACGGGCCCCGTCTCACTATGACGGCCACCCGGGCCTTCTAGGTCCCTACACGTGGCAGCCCGGTCCTGCCTCGGGGGCCTTAGACCTAGCTCTCCGGGCTGGGTGGAATGTTCTCCCCAGTCCTTTCAACAGGCAGCTCCAAAGCCCTCTCCTCAGAGCCTCCCACCCTCCTGTCCCCAGTCCCAGTTAATTTACGGGGCTTTACCTTCTTCAGTGAACTCTCACCATCTGAAACCATCTTACTGATTGTTCTGCAAACGCCACGGTGCAGGCCTTTATCTGACTTGGTCCCTGCTGTCTCCTAGGACCTAGCACAATGCTGAATAAATGGATGACCCAGAGGGTCTCCTGGCCCTCAGCTCCATGCTACATGGTAGAGAGGACCAGGGCAAACCCAGCCACTACCCAAGGCTCGCCCAGAGCTCCAGTGCCCACAGAACACTGCGCCCATGGCCGTGTTTCATGCCCACACAGGGCAGGATGGTTCCTCCTATTCTTCAGATAAGACAGCCAAGGTTCCGAAAGGGTGAATGGACTTACCCATCCCTTACCTGCCTGTGCAATCACGAGGCTGAAATCCTCATGAACCCTAGAGACAAAAGGGGCCCTGGAGCACCCCCTCCCTGCCGTGCAGGCCCCAGGCCTAAGGTCTCTGCTCTACCAGTTTGCTGGCGGGGGCCCTCAGCCCCAGGCCTAAGGTCTCTGCTCTACCAGCTTGCTGGCAGGGGCCCTCAGAGGCCCTGTCCCCTGCGCGGGGGGAGGAAAGGTTTAGTCTAGAGACAGAGAAGAGCTGATGCAGTGTAGTGGGGCCTGAGTTTCTGGGAGCCCATCAAGGGTCTCCCTGAGTGTTCTCACACGCCAGCACCAGGGGGCAGGTTTGGGGGCCAGTGGAAGGGGAGCCCTAGATCTTTGTGCTTGATCCTGGGAAGGCAAGATCTAACCAGTCTCCCCTCCAGATTCACCGTCCCCTCCATACGTTTGCTATGTCTGCTACCTTCCACGCCCCACTCCATCTGCTAAGTCCAAAACAAGCCCCCCGTATGTGGCCAGCAGGGGGTTCCGAGCAAGCCGGATCGCCCATCCCTCTGCCTCTGTGCCAGTGGACACAGAGCTGACTGTTCTCAGCAGAGGCACCAGCCCAAGGCCATCCCCCCACTACCACACTCTTGGGATCCCTGTGACAAGCTCACCTGGAGGGTATTGAAGGAAGGCTGGGCCCAGCTCTGGAAGGCGGCAGTCAGAGGAGGGGATGTGACAGGCCGCAGGCAATGGGACCCCCCAACGTCCATCAGCTGGATCTGGTGCCAGACCGCACACTCAGCGCATCCCTCACTGAGACAGGGCCGCAGCCCCAGGGCAGGTGACATTCGCTTGTCTCTAATAGCCCTCTTGTCTCCTGCCAGACCTGTCTCCATCTCTCCTCCCCCTTTCTGTCTCTCTCACAAGCTACCTCTCTACCTTTCTTTAGAAGTGTCTCTGTACCCTCTCCCACGTCCATCTTTATTTCGCCCCCTCTCTGGTTCTTCCTCTCCATCTCTCTCCCATCTGTGAGTCTCTCTCCACCCCCATCGGATCAGTCTCTCTCATGTTTCCCTCTCTCTCCTCTTTTCTACCTGCCTTCCCCCTCTCCCTCTTCCCTATCTCATGGCAGGGCGCTGTGACTTCCCCACTCCCAGTCTGCTCCAGGGTCTGTCTGTCTTTCCCCCTGGCTTTCCCCTTCCTTTCTGGGGACAGGACTTGGGTGGCAACAGCTTGGGTGTGAGACACACTCAGAGTGGCAATAGCACTGACACTCACACACCTAGATATCCCTGTGGAAGCGAGAGACAGACAGGGGCTGAGAGCAGAGGTGTTGGGGGAGCCCGGGTGAGCTGTGGACAAAGGGATGTGAGGGAGCCAACCCCGGGAGCTCTGAAGCAGGGGTGGGGGCGCCTGGCCAAGAGGCAGAGAGAGAAGGGTTCTACATTACCCTCCCCCAGGAAAGAAACTCCGGGTCCAAATAAGCAAGAGCTGGTAGGGTAGAATGGGCAGTGGTCAGGAGTTAAGACCTGAGCCCCAGTTTGAGGGCAGCCACTAACCCTGAATAACTTTGGGCAAGTCCTTCTTAGCAAACCTCCGTTTCTCTATGTGGGAAAAAGGTCCATGGTTTAACTTAAAACGAAACAGCAACAAGAAAACCTTACTTAGAATCTCAATATACGGGAATTCCCTGGTGGTCCAGTGGTTAGGACTCTGTGCTTTCACTGCCGAGGGCCTGGGTTCACTCCCTGGGTGCAGCCAAAAAAAAGAACCTCAACATAGAAAACAGATAAAAGCAGGACTGTGTGGGTCCTGCCACAAGACGCGGCCACAGAGGGCCCCACCGGTCAGCCTCTCCTCAGACTCCATCCATGGTCACCTCTGAGGCGCCTCCTTGGGTGTGGTTTGAAAATAACTCATTCAGACGACTTCAAAAGGCTTTTGAGCTCCCTCCGACCACCTGCCAGTCTAAGAGGTGAAAGCCACCTTGGCCTGGAACTGCCCTGACCCTGGAGGATGGAAGGTGGCAGCTGCCGGCAGAGCAGCTTGGCCTGGCCTCTGCCCACCGCCCCCGCCAGGGCTGCCGCGCAGCCCCCTGGGAGCAGCGCCTCCTGCCAAGCCCACCACCTGCTGTCACCGGCCCTTCCCAAGCGCCTTCAGAGGCGTCGGGAGTGGAGCAGCACGTGTGGCATGAAGGAGTCCGCCTGGGCTGCCTGCAGACTTGACCCTTGATGTGTTTGCGGAAGCTGAGCGCCTGAGGCTTGGGGAGGGTGGCGGGGAGGGAGGGGAAACTGGAGGTTTTATCATCCTGGGTCTGAAGGGAAAGAGGCGTGGGGAGGAGTGGGCAAGGCAGGTCTCTGGGCCCAGGGAAAGCTCAGCGGGCAAAGGGGAGGGGTGGGCCCTCACGCCCCCGCCCAGGCCTTCTCTTACTCGCCCCAGGAAACACTAGCCCGAGCGCAGCAGGAGCTTTGGGTGGGGCCCGACTCAGCGGACAGCAGCAGGCAGCTGTACTGTGCAAAGAGGACTGGACTCTGCGGCCAGGGCTCAAGTCTCAGTCTGCCCTCACCAGCCGTGCGAGCCGGGGCAAAGGGAACCGTTCTGAGACTCGGTTTCTTCAGCTGCATTAAGTAAAGGGGACGCTAATATACTTAATGCCATAGAACTGTCCACCTGAAAATGGCTGAAACGGTAAATGTGACGCTGTGTATGCTTTACCATGATAACAAAGGCAGCAATGATTGCTACCGCCTCAGGCTGGCATTTACGTACAGGTCGGGAGAAGGATGGCACGTGCTTGGATGGAACCAGCAACTGGCAAGGCCGTCCAGGTGAGAGGGAGATTAAGTGGGGTGCGGGAGGGGGTGGGGCTTACACCACAGTAGTAAAGTCACCCCCAAAGGCCTGAGTTCAAATGTGAGCTCCACAGTTCACCCGCCTGGTGACCCAGAGCAAGCTGTCCAAGCCTTCAGCCCAGGTTCCCTCACCTTGTGCACTAAGGGCCCAGCTACTGCAGCTCCAGGCAAATGTGTCTCCCCAGGGAGGGGCTGCGGCGGGAGGTGGGGGGCTGCCCTGGCTCCCGGCACAGGCTCTGGAGCGTGGGGCCTGGGACTGATCTCTGATACTACCCCTTCCCACTGGTGCCTGCTCCCCCCACCCCCGCCTCCCCCAGGGTCCAATCTCCACGGTTCTTAGGTGGCAGGGGCACAGACTGGGTCCTTCCCAGGCCTCAGTCACACCCGAGGCCAGAAGCTCCGGCCGGCGTTTCCTGGCCAAGGCAAGTCTGCAATGTGAGCGATGTCCCTCCCTCACTCAGCAAGCCTCCAAGGCTGCACCTGGAAACGGGGGAGACCTGTACTGAGCCTGGGCCACCTGGCGGATCACAGGAGACAGCGGTGCGTGGGGAGCGCGGCACCACAGAGTCAGCGTGCCATAGGCGTCAACCACGGCCACCAGGCCACCACGGCTCCCTCTGAGGTCCTCTCACCCTCTCCTCTGCCCAGCTTCCCACAGAGGGCTGGGCCGAGCCACTCAAGTTCTAGCTAGTGTTCCCTCCACCAGCTGCGCTCTGTGACCCCGAGGGGACGGAACAAGTCTCATCCACATCCAGAAATGATTCTCACTTCGGAGCAGTGCGGCTCCTCCAAACCCTCTCCCCAGGCTGAGGGGACAGGAGACATGGGCTCAAAACACATCCCCCATGCTGCACTGCTCAGGAAATGCTGGCACTAGCCACGGGGGCTTCCCTGACGGGTCCCTAACTCAGCACAAATCAGGAGGAATCGGTGAAGCCAAGAAAGGACTGGATGTCAAGCCAGGAGAAGATTCAAAGCCTGGATTCCCACCTTACTAGTCATTGAACCTCTCTGTGCCTCAGTTTTCTCCCTGTAAAATGGGGGTAACAGTAGTACCTACTTCTTGGAGGTATTATAAGGACTAAGCGACTTATTACACATAATGGCCCCGAACAGTCCCTGACGCAGAGCGATCGCTGCAGAACGGTGAGCTAACATGACACCCCTGCCTCTTTGGCGGAAACACGGCCTCGAGCTCTGACTGCCTCTGGGGGACGGCTTCAGGCCAGGGCTGGGGTTGCTCTGGACCAAGCCCCTGTTAATGCCCAGGTTAATGGAGAATCCACAGCGGGGCAGGAGGCAGAGGCTCTGCGTGCAGAAGAGGTCGGCCTTGGCCTGTGTTCTGCTGCTGGCCGGTCTGGGTGGAAGCTGGCTCGGGGACGGAGGACAGCAGACCGAACAGGCCTGCAGACCATCCACTAGAAACAAATCTGGGCTGGCAGTGGCCCACGCTGGCTCCCTGCAGACATCCTCTCCTTTACTCACTGCACCCGCTACCAGGAGCTATGGAGATGAGAAGACTGAAGCTCAGAGAGGCCTGCCTACAGCCCCCCAGCCTGGATGCAGCAGAGCTGACCCCAGGGACACGTGGGCTTCCCTCAGTGCTGGGCTGGGACCCGGTGAACCCAAACGTGGCTGCCTCCAGAGCCTGTGCTGGCTGGGGAGCGAGCTGTCAAAAGACCCCAAAGAGCTTAACAGCCATCCAGGCAGGGCCTGTGGAGAGCCCAGTGCCCTCCGCTCCACATCTGAACGATCAACAAATCCTTCAAAATCCAGCCAGTAGCTGCCACTGCTCACCACTACCATCACCTGCCCGAGCCACATCTCTCACCTGCTACAGCTTCCTGACCGCCTCCTGTCCTCGTCCCAAGTCTATTCTCAACGCAGCAGTCAGAGGGATCCCAGTAAAAGTCAGACCACACCTCCCAATGCCCCAAACCTCCAAGAGCTTCCAGCTGCCCCAGAGTAAAGGCCCAAGTCCCCACCCTGGCCTGTAAGCCTCCTCTTCCCCTGGCCTCCTCCCCTGGAACCCTCTGCTCCAGCCACACCAGTCCCTCACTGTTCCCTGGACACATCAAGCATGTTCCCAGCCCTGGACGCTTGTTCCTGCTGTCCTGTCTGTTCCTCCCCTAGGTCTCTGTGATGTCCCCTCCCTCCATTCTGGTCCCTTTGGAGAGGCCTTCCCTGGACACCCTGTTTAGCCCCAACCTCCACTCCCTTCCCGTGCTTTATTCGTCTTCCCAGCACACATCACCCCAGACATATTATATGTTTGCTGGGCTGTTTCCTGCCTGCCTTCTTCCACTGGAACAGGGACTCCCATGCTCTGCTCACTGCCGCGTGCCCAGTTCCCAGAACAGTACCAGGCTCACCTGGTAAATATTCACGAAATGCGCTGAACGACTACTTCCACCCTCTCCTGCAGCATCACATGCACAGGTGTACGTTCACACCCAGCCCTGGAGGAGCGGCCCCACCTGTCCAGCCTCTCCTGGAGCTGGACTCCACCCTCTCTTGGTGTTTCATGCTGCCCAGAGCCCCGGCACCTCCACTACCAACGGGCAAGGGGGACTGGTTTCCTGGGCACCCTCAGGCAGGGCGGCAGCTCCCCTCTTCCCTGAGCCCCAACTCACAGAGAGAAGACCGGGTGAGGAGCTAAATCCCTCAGATAGCAAAAGGGTCCCCGGCACTCTTCTCTTGCTATGGGGTTGATACCCCTCCTCCAATACTGTCCAGATCACTGGCTGCTCCCAGGACACACCATGGCCAGCTGGTCTCCCTTCTGTGCCTCCAGTGCCTCTGTTTCCCCATTTTGGAATGACCTCCGGCCCCTGGGGGGAGCTCCAACTCTTCAGAGACCAGTTCACAAGGCACCTCCTGGGCAAACCTCACCCTCAGCCTCAGGATTCCCCAAGCCCAGGTCTCGGGACTCTGCCTCAGCACTTCCTTCCCAACACGCTAGACCTGAGCCTCAAAGTCATCTCTCCTTAAGCCCCTGAGGCCCAGCCACAGTGTCTGGCCATACATGGCACCTATCTAGTAGGTTCACTGGCCTGTGGATCTGTAATGCCTACCCTGGAACAAGGGAAAGGGTGTGGGTTTGGGGGTTGGTCAGCAGACCTGGAGTTGAAAGCCCAAGGCCGTTCTTTATTAGGCTGTGTGCCCGTGACCGAATCACTGAGTCTCTCACCTGTAAAATGGGGATGGTAGAGTGCTCACTTCACAGAACTATTGAAAGGATTAGAAATAACACCTGCAAAGTGCCTGTGTTTAAATAACAGTAGCTATTACTAATATCAGGGGCCACAGTGTTAGAGGCAGGGCCCTGGGCCGGGCATGTGTAGCATGGCACTCTGCCCAAACTGAGGGTCCATCAGTACTGCTAGGTGGTAGGATGGGCCCTGACCTCAGGGAGCTGCTCGCCCAGGATGGTACACATTAGGCTCTCCTGTAGTTCAGGGCTCAGTGGCCCGTGCCATCAGCCTCGACAAAGTTGGCTTACTGGCACCTACTCTGCCCCACCCAGAGGGCTTGGGAAGTTCCCCGGAGAGGTAGGAATTTAAGGAGAGGAGGACACGGCAGCAGTGACAAATAAGATATCAAAGCCCAAGCCAGGCTCTGTTTCTCCCTTCCTTTTGGGGAAGTGGAGAGGGTACAGTGAAGCCAAGAAACCATACTGATCACTGTACACTCCCTCCCCCTCCCCAGCCCGGAAGGCTCTGACGGTACAGTTTACTGGAAAATCCTAACAAACTGAGATCTACTCAGCCCTTCAGTTCCCTCTACATGCCAGGCCCTGTTAATGTTGGAGATGCCCCCTGCTCTGTGATTCTCTGACCCCTGGCCTACTCAAGGGCTGGTGAGTCAGGCCCCACCCGACCCCTTGGTACTGTTGGATACAAATGGGGGCTAATGAGGTCAAGTTCTCAAGGTCAGTCTGGAAACAGCCTGTCATCTTCCAGGGCGATCTCAGTCCTATCAGCCTACTTGAGGGAAGGGCTCTGCAGGGGTGGGGGTGATTCAGCAGACTCCTCCCAGCACCAGCTCTGACCAGACAAAAGCCAGGATCAGCCTCTTCCCAGGCAGGAAAAGTTCAGAGGGACACACAACGGCCGGATGGGATGCCTTCCTTGTCGGTTATCCCGCTGATGTGGCAGCTGCCCCTTTGAGGGCTGGGAGTCCGAGGCAGTTTCTGGGAGACAGCTGTGGACCTGGAGTCAGAGGATGGTTCCTTAAGTTCCTGCTGAGACACCTCCCAAGTCTCAGCTTCCTTGTCTGTAAAATGGGGCCAACCATCTCTACCGTTCAGTGCAATAAGTGTGAGCTGTCAAACGTACAGGATTTTTGGTCTCACCCACGCCCCCCTCCTCCAAACAAGTCTAGGTGTGGGAGAGCTCAGTTTACCGCAGCACGAGAACTGAGAGCGTACAGGGTGCCAGACGCTGTGCTGCTCCCTGGGGATATTCAGGGGCTCCGGGTCTGCTGAGGGAGGCTGACAGATAAATGTACCGTGCCATGCTGTGATCAGCACTTCCAGGGAGGAACGAACAAAGGACTGTGGGCTCCCAGAGAAGGGAGCATCTGACCCAGGCTAGAGTGGGTGAGGTCAGGAAAGCCACAGGGAGGAGAAGCCATTTGCCTCGGGCCTCCACATCTACCAGCTGGACGCAAGGAAGATGGGCATTCCAGGCACTAACAAAAGCCCAGATTCAGGTTTAAAGCACAGGCCCAGCCCACAGGAGTGCATGCTGACCTTACCCCAGGGACCTGTCCCCAAACACGGGTACCAGGCCTCCAGACCTCCCCAGGGCATGGTCCCTGCAGGGCACACTTCATGGCCAGGTGAGGGAAAGAATCCCCAGCCTTGGCAGCGGAGACTGCCTCTGCCCTCCTGCCCACCTCAGCCCCCTCCCCTGCAAGCGCTCTCTATTCAGAGGACCCAGCTCTCCATTCTCTGAGCCCACCCTGGTCTCTACCTCCTTCTGGTAAACTCATTTTCTCGCTCTAAGGCCCCTCACTAATTGTCAGCTCCTCTGGAAAGCCATCCTTGGCCTTTTTCTTGCTTGGGTTCCCAGAATTCTGTGTACATTTCTCTAGAATTAATGCTTGCCATGTAACATTTATTCATTTCCAGATTCATTTCTTGAGCAGAAATGACAAAGAGTCATTGAGAAATGACAAAGAGTCATATTCATTGACAGAGTCAGGCTTTGGGGCTCTGGGACAGAATGAGAAGTAAGCCACGTCAACTGTCCTCAAGCACTTTATAAAATTAAAAGTTATAGGCTTCCCTGGTGGCGCAGTGGTTGAGAGTCCGCCTGCCGATGCAGGGGACACGGGTTCATGCCCTGGTCCGGGAAGATCCCACATGCCGCGGAGCGGCTAGGTCCGTGAGCCATGGCCGCCGAGCCTGCGCGTCCGGAGCCTGTGCTCCGCAACGGGAGAGGCCACAACAGTGAGAGGCTCGCGTACCGCAAAAAAAAAAAAAAAAAAAAGTTATACCCATTGGGGCTTCCCTGGTGGCACAGTGGTTAAAACTCCACACTCCCAAGGCAGGGGGCCGGAGTTCGATCCCTGGTCAGGAAACTAGATCCCACATGCATGCTGCACCTAGGAGTTCGCATGCTGCAACTAAGGAACCCACCTCCCACAACTAAGACGGGGCCCAACCAAATAAAATAAATAAAATATTTTAAAAAGTTATACCCACTGTTCTATATTATTCTTATGTAAAGAGTAATAGCTGGGCTTCCGTGGTGGCGCAGTGGTTGAGAGTCCGCCTGCCGATGCAGGGGACGCGGGTTCGCGCCCTGGTCCGGGAAGATCCCACATGCCGTGGAGCGGCTGGGCCCGTGAGCCGTGGCCACTGAGCCTGCGCGTCCGGAGCCTGTGCTCCACAACGGGAGAGGCCACAACAGTGAGGGGCCCGCATACCGCAAAAAAAAAAAAAAAGAGTAATAGCTAACATTTATTGAGCACTCATGTGCTCACTGTTTTAAGCCCTAAACATACACTATTTCATTTAATACTCACAATAACTGTCAGGTAGGCACATGACTATCTCCATTTGACAAATGAGGAAACCGAGGCAGTGACTTCATCAAGATCACAAAACAGTATGAGAACGCAGGAAGTCTGATTCAGGAGTCTGTATTGTCAATCATCATGCTATTACGGACAGGTGCTGCAGGGACTCGGGGCAATATTTAGCCTTGGGGGTGGTGGGGGGAAGGTAGTCCAGAGGTGATGCTGCCCGAGCAGAGCACTGAAGGACAAGCAGAAGGTAGCCCAGCAGGTAAGAGGAGAAAGGGCTTTCAGGCAACGGGGCTGGTGCATGCAAAGGCATGGAGACACAAAAGGTGTGGACAAGCGCATCCTGCAATGCCATATTATTGGACCTTAGGGTACACACAGGGTAGGGAAGAGGTAAGGTCATTGAGAGCTCTGTAAATTGTGCTAAAGATTCAGTCTTTCCCATAGGCAATGGGAAACCATCAAAGGGTTTTAAGCAAGGAAGTGACATTATGAGATGTGTTTCTAAAGGATCATAAGAGGCACTTCCTTGTGGCGCAGTGGTTGAGAATTCGCCTGCCAATGCAGGGGACACGGGTTTGATCCCTGGTCCGGGAAGATCCCACATACCGCGGAGGAGCTGAGCCGGTGCACCACAGCTACTAGGCCTGCGCTCTAGAGCCTGTGCACCTAGAGCCGGTGCTCTGCAACAAGAGAAGCCACGGCAATGCGAAGCCCTCGTACCGCAACGAAGAGTAGCCCTCACTCACCGCAACTAGAGAAGGCCCGCGTGCAGCAACGAAGACCCAATGCAGCCATAAATTAATTAATTAATTAATTAAAAAAAAATAAAAGGATCACAAGAGTTACAGTTTGGAGGCTGGGTTGCAGGCAGCCATGACTGGAAGTTGCTGGGAAGTCACTGCAGTCATCCTGGTGAGAAACACATCAACAAGGGTGGTAACAAAAGAGGGGCACTGGGCCAAGTGTGAAGCATGTTCAGGTCACCTCTTAGATATGGGAATTGAGAAGGAAGAGGAAGTATAATTCTCAGGTTTCTGGCTGGGATGAGGTGGTAGAGAAAGAATGAAGCTGCAGGGGAGAAGGCAGCAGTTCAAGTTCAGACGAAGTGAGTGGCAGCTGGAGTGGAGCTGTACAACTGGTAGCTGGATGGCCAAGTCTGAGGCTCCAGGGCGGGGCACTCCGCTGAAGATGTACATCTGGGCGCGTTTCGGGTATTTAGGTGGTGTAAAGCTGAAGCCATGAGAGTTGACGAGACCACGCAAATTCAGTGTACAGAGTAAGGGACTGGGCGAGAGGAGAATGTGAAACGGTATTTCTACCGTCAGAGAAGTAGGAAGAAAATAAGGGGATGCTGACGCGGAGGAAGCCAAAAAAGGCGGAGAGAGGCACGTATCAACTACTTCAATTACGAGTTAGTATGCACCTCTAAGAACTCAAGAAAGATACTAAAGGGCCCTTCTGATGTCAATTAGGATGTCATTCACTGCCATTTCCAAAGGAAGTTGAGGGAGACCGGATGACAGACGCAGACCTACAGTAACTTGTAGATATATTCCTCCTCATTCTCAGGCCCTGACCCCTCCCCATATCCAACTCCTGTCCTTTAATACCCTGATACCGCCCCCTCGCTTCTCCGCTCACAAAGAAGAGATAGGCTTTGGAGGCCGATCCGGGACGCCCTTCCCGGGCTCTCTCGAGTGGGCGGGGCCGCGGACGGTCGACGCCCGAGACCCTCGAACCCGGCGCGGGGTGGAGCAAGGCCAAGCAGAGGAAGGGGGCGGAACCTGGGGCGCAGGGGGTGTGGGAAGGGTCGGACGGAACTATGAACGGACACCGGCTAGAGAGGCGGGATCTGCTGGCAAGACGTAGCCCTCGTACCACCACCCGGTCCCACTGACCTCTCGCGGACCCACCTGCTCCATGTCAGCCACGGCCCCAGTTCTTCTTAGCCCCAGCCGCAGCCGCTCTCCGCGGCCCCAGCAGCGCCTCGGAGAGGAAGGGGATCTCCCGGCGGCGCCACTTCCGCCACTGAGTCCGCCCCCGAGAGCGAACGTGCGTAGGACTGCAGCCCCGCCCCCAAGCCCTCGGGCCCCACCCCCAAGGGGCGGAAGTGGGGGCTGCAGCTAAAGTTAGGCCTGAAAGGATATTCCTAACGGTAGGGGTGTTGGAAAGAAGCCCAGGGGCGTCATCCTTATTGGGCCACACAGGCCTGGCACTGTGGAGAAAAAGGGATCTTCCTGAGGGGAGGCCTGTGGGGCTGGGGGACAGGCCCTTTGGAGGAATCCAGTTACTCTTGAAGGACTCTTCCTTCCCCCTCTGCCTCTTTCAGCCATCCCCAGCAGGATCTAGAACTCCTGTGGTCCTTCCCAAGATGGCTCGGAGCTTGTCAGCAGTCAAGGCTCCAAACTAGAGGACTGGACACTAGGGTCGAGGACCTGACCCTTGGATGACCACCACAGGGTAACAGGGAAACCTGTTACCTCCTCCCTCTCCTTTCCCCCTGAAAGAGAAGTCTCAGCAGTTATTTACAAAGATTTATTACAGCATGGGAGCGGTTCAGTCCTGGAGTCAGGGAAGGAGGGAAGGGGGCAGAGCAGCTGGAGGACAAGGAGAGCCTGGCTCCCCCACCATGTGCCCCCCTAAGGACTTATACTAGGCGGCATTCCTGGCATCAAAGCACAAACAAGATGCAACAAAGCAGCCTCTGCCAGTCCATCTTCCAGGCACCCAGGCTGGGGAGCAGTTGATAAGGGGAAGATTTCCAAAATGTTGAGGCTGTGGAAAGGATGCCTGAATCCTGGGCCCTGGTAGAAGCCAGTGAGAGGGGTGGTGACTTGGAATTCCCCAGGGGATGGAGAAGGATCTGTGGGCACTTAAAGTTCTCAGTACCCTCTTTCCCCAGATCTTAGGGTCCTGCCCTGTGGGTTTCCTGTGCCCAGGGGAGAGGGTCTGGGGAGTAGACTTGTGAAGGATGAACCTTTGTCCCCCATTTACTGGATTTCCCAATGCAAGCGCTCTCACATCCCACCACCCACTGGG
This sequence comes from Aethalodelphis obliquidens, assembly GCF_003676395.1. Taxonomy (NCBI): domain Eukaryota; kingdom Metazoa; phylum Chordata; class Mammalia; order Artiodactyla; family Delphinidae; genus Aethalodelphis; species Aethalodelphis obliquidens. Next base: position 4,199,365 of record NW_020838033.1, on the reverse strand, counting down.
TGAATGGGGGAATGACTGGCAGGGGTAGGCATCAGGCAGCAAGTGCCCAGGGACTCTGGGCATCAGCCAAATGTGGGCAGACAAGCAAACACAGACCAGCCCTAGTCTTCTAAGTCAGAAGCCGCAGCCCTAGCAAGTGAGGGGAAGGGTACAAAATAGGGTGGGGACAGAGTGGGTTTCTGGGGAACAGCAATGCCCTCGCCACTTCTGGGAGATGCAGGGCTGGTGCCTATGTGCCAGGTTCAGGGTGAGCAGGGCGCTGTGGCTCCTCCCCAGGTTCTGCAAGGCAAGCAGAAGGACTTAGGGTCTGGCCACGCCCACCAATATCCCAGCCCCGCCTCCCCAGCCCCACCCACCCCCAAACCTCACCATTTAATGCCGGATCTTCCACTTGGTCCTCAGAGCTTCCGTCTCTCTGGGGCTCATCCAGAGGAGGCGGACGCTCCCAGGGACCCTCCAGACCTTGACCAAAAGTAGTCTTCTGCCCAGCTGGGGACGGGAAAGAAGGGATAAAAGCACAGGCTCTGAGTATCCATCTGGCTGTCCTGGAACAGGAGCCGAGTCTCTCAGCTGGCTCCTTCAGAGGGTATCGTGGTATAGTGAAGAGAGCACTGGACTAAGACAGCTCTTGCAATGACTAGCCATATGACTTAGATAGGTCCGTTGTTACCTCTTTGAAGGGGATGGTAAGAGGGAAATTGTGTAGACTGCCTTACATAAGATAATAGTTCATACCCTGCAGCCCAGCGCCGGCACTTAGGAGCTGCTCCAAGACTGGTGCCAATGGATATTGCTCCTTGGTCATCCTGTCACTTGACCCACTGCCCTGCTGCTTTCCTAAGGGAAGTCTCCTCTCACCTCCTCTTCACCTGTTCCAGCTGGAGATTTTGCTCCCATGACCGTTGCCCCCGCTGCCAAGGCAGAGAGGAGGCCCACGCCATTTTTGGGGGAGGTGCAAGGGATGGACACGTCAAGCAGGAGTGGTTGGTTAGTTTTCATCTGCATAAATAATGGCACCAAAACGTTTAAGGTGCACTGGGAGGGATAGATGTGGATGGCCTGGGCCTAGAAAGAACAGTCCTGGGAGGGCTGAGATCTTCCTGCCTAGGAATTCTCTGGGCCTTGGGACTCCCTGTGGAGATTTGGGGATCTGAGGTCTCTAGCTCTGAGGCCTTCTGTGTAGGTTTCATGCCCCTCCCTGGCCCCTCTCTTCCCAGGCAGCTGGGGTTGGAGCTGCAGCCAACGCAGTTGGTTCTTGAATCCTACATTCTCCATCTAGACACTAGAGGGCACCCTCTCACCTCCAGCCTAGGAAATAAAAAAGGGGAAAAGAGCCACAGGTTCCTGGAGAGGACTTATCGACCAGCCCTGTGCCCCCCAGCAGAGACCACATCCTGTGTTCAGAAATGCAGGCGATGGGGCACTGGATACTCTTAGCCCACTATCCCCCATCTCCTTGCACCTCCCAACTGCCGTGGATGGGAAGTCCTTTCTTGGGTCTAGCCTCAAACCTCAGGTGGCCTTGCCTTAATTCTTAGGGAAGAGAGGAATTATTGGAGGAAACCTGATTGGGAGAAGGACTGAGTCAAGGATGGGAACAGCCCAGGTGTCAGGTAAGGCTGAGTGCAAGGCATCCTGTGGGATGAGAGAGTGGGGAGGCCCTTTACATGTGTGAGAAAATGTGAACCGGGAGGGGGTGTTCCAGGACACTCAGGGAGGATCCCACATAATCTGTGGTGGTGGAGCCCAGGCTTCACAGCCCGTTCAGCTTACCAGACCCCCTGCCGCCCTTCAGGATTTCAGCCTGGCTGTCCTCGTCCTCCTCCTCTTCTTCGTCCTCCTCCTCCTCGTCCTCCTCTCTTGGGTAGCCCAGCTCCCGCAGCTCCCCCAGCTCATCCTCCTCCTCTGAGGCCTGGTTCTCACCCAGGTTGCTGATGGACTGCAGGTGAGACTCAGCAATGCGCTGCACAGCTGGCACAGGGGGACCGGGAAGGCAGGGCTCAGCCAGGCCCCAGAAGCGGGAGAGGCATGTGGCCCAGTCCCCAGCCTCCTTCCTGTGGGCCTGGGGCGGAGCTAATCCCCCACAGGGGTCTAGTTTAAAAGCTAAAAGCTGCAGGTCAGCCTGCTGAGGGCCAGACCAGGGCAGAAGCAGCAGGGGGTAGCCTCTTGATCACGTCTGTCTCCTAAGCTGTCCAAAGGTGCTGCTCTCCCAGAGGCCGGCACCAGGCAGCTCCTGCCAAGCCGGACAAGACCAGGCGGGTACAGCAGCAGCTTAACAGTCCCTGGCTGGGGAGCTTGTCCACCAGCTACAGCCCCTGGAGAAGGCGCAGGGCCCGTGGGCCAGGCCCTGGGGGATGTGTCCCTTTCAATTTCTAGGGGAGTGCCCAGCCTGCTTAGGGCTCACTGCTACCCCGATCCTGCCCACCACCCCATGCTGAGCTTGGTCCCCACTCCCCGGCACTGCCCCATCGTAGATGCTACTCCACACACCCCTGCCCTAGGCTCTGAGAGGTAGGAACAGTTCTGAGGCTGAGGACATAATAGTCTGCAGCCAGTGAAGTCCGTGCCTGGGGATGCGGCGTGCTCAGACGCGGCCCCCACAATCTTGACCCACATCCCCAAGCTTCATCTCCCTCTGCGGTGACCTAGAAAGCAGTGAACACCACCCACCCCCCCAACGCCACCAAGGCCTGCTGGGATAGGACCTAGCAAGGGAACAGTGTGGGCAGCTGGAGAGAAGTTTCCAAAAGATGGAAAGGAGTAGGGGGTTAGGAGAAAGGGGCCAGGGCTGGGGGACTCTGGGAGAACGACAGGGGTTGAGGGGACCCTGGGAGGAGTGGCTGGGACAGAGGCAGCAGGGGGGCCAGGAGCTGGTGGGATTTTAGAGCATTTGGGTCACTAAAGTCAAGGCCCAGAGACCAGGTGCTGACGAGCTGGGCCCTGCAGTTGCTGCAGCTCCTCCTTGCTCCGCAGGCAGCCCCTCCCCTCAGAAAGCCCAGAGGGGGCAGATCCAGGCTGGAAACCTCCAGTGTAGGGAGCAGGGCACCGCTCTCCTGCCAACTCAGGGCCAGGCACAGAGGGTGCATTGTGCCTGCCCGCTGCCCTGCCTTGCCCCGAGCTCCACCCGGTGCCTCCTGCTGGCTCTGGGCAAGCTACCCAGGCAATAAAAGTGCGATAAATTACCCCACCCTGTCCTTGGGGAAAGTTTCACCTTGAGCCAAGTGTGAGAGCTCGGCCTTGGAGAACCCCCTCAAGCCAAGACTCAGTGTCCACCCTTCCTTGGGGGCCCTGAGCTTCTCCACCTACAAGTCCCCCACCCTGCCAGATGCTTTCCCTGCCCAGAAAGGAGCCAAAGCCTATAACACAGTGCCCTGCAGGTTCAGAAGGGTCCTCTGAGCATTGGGGAAGGGAGGAAGGGAGGAGAGGAGGTGGCAGCTCGAGCAGCCGGGGGTGGAGAGTTCAGTTCTTCAGTTCGTGAGCCACAGCATCAACAATAGGTGTGCGCAGCCCTGTGCTGGCGCCCCGTGAGCCTCCGCGTGCCTCGCCTGCCTCGTGCCTCGCAGGGCTCTCTGGGGTCTCCCCCTCATCCTCCCAACTGTCTCCTAATCCCTCTGTCTCCAGCTCTGGGAACCTGAGTTCCCCCGACCCAAGTGGCCCTTTTTAAGCTCCAAGGTCCCCAGCACAGCCCCCGCACCCTCTCCTGGCCCCTTTCCACTGCCCTGCCTCTCCCCACTCAGACACTCCTTAAGTTGCAGCCCAAAGGGGCCACGGGGGCGGGGGCACATTTCTGGCATCTTTTTCACCCCAGCCCTCTGCCCCTCGCTCACAATCAAGAGTCCAAGGGTGATTCTTCCCTCTCACATGCACTTGCCCCCAGCCTAGCCCAGGTTGGGGAGGGGAGAGATTTCTCATATTCTCTCCTGGGAAGATGCCACCTCCTCCCTCATGCCTGCTTCAGGGGCTGGCCTTCCCCACATCCCTACAGGTAGGAAGGCCTTCCAAAAGCTGAACCCACTGCCTGCTTGCTGCCCCTGCCTCGTCCTGTCCTTGAGGAAGAGAAAGGGCTCCTTGCCCTTCTGGCCTCTCCTCCCAGTCTCTCTGCTCCCAACCTTGGCCGGCAGGCTGACAGGTGCACCTGTTGACTTGGCTGGTCACTGGGAACTCATTAAACCCACCCTGGAGGGAGCTCTCCGCACACCCTTCTGGTTCCCTCCCTCCCAGCCTCCGTGGGAGGTGGGGCTGGCCAGGCAGGAAGAGCCTCAGGTGGGAGCTGAGGTGGGTGTAGGAAGGCATCCTAAGGCTTAGTTAGGAGGAGACCCTCCTCACACCCCCACCTGTGCCACCTTCTCCTCCAGGTGTATCTCCCCCAGCTCCCCCCCGGAAGCCAAGTCTCCAGGCCGGCCCTGAAGCCCCCTGTGATTTCACACCAGCTTCCCTTTGCACACCTTCCTCCCTCTCCCTGGAATGCCCCTCCATGCCTGGCCTGCCTGTTGAATTCTCATTCAGCCTTCCCATCCAAGCTTAAACACCCTCTCCTCTGTAACTCTCCCTGACCCTTTGAGGTGAAAGGCCCCAGGAGGGCTGAGGCCAAATCTTACTCTTATTTTTGCCCAGCACCCACCAGGGGGGCCTGGCATACACTAGGTGTTTGATAAGTGAGTGCTATAGGAATGACTTGCCTTTTGGTATAGAAAGGAGAAGCAGGAACATCGGTGTGCAGACCTGTGCAAACGGCACGGGAATGGGAGAGGAGAGCAAGGGGTGCAGCCCAAAGAAGGTGCCCTTCGGGGAGAAGGAGGGGGAGGTGGTCCAGTGCATGCTTGCAAAGGAGGTGCAGAGCCGATGCCTACTTGTTACGTACCTCTTTTCTCTCAACCCCACAACCTAATTTTAAGACCCATGCCACCCTTTTCAGCCCCTGGACTCCTTCCTTTTACAAGGCCAAATTAAGAAAGAATTGGTCTCTAAGTAGGGCTTGGGGTGGGTACACAAGACTATCCGTCCCCACCAACAAAAGCTCAACATGTCACACACACACCCAATGTCAGCCCAGTTGCAGGGGTCAAGGGGACAGCCCAACTGATGGGTGGGAGACAGTACCTTTCAGCGAGGGGGGTGTGTAGGCACAGGGGTTGGGTCTCTTCGACTTGAGGTGGTGCCCCTCTCCTGAGGCTCTCTGCTGGGGAAGTACCAGGTTAAATGGGCTTACAGAGGCCCCTGTCCTTCACCCTCCCTCCATTCCATCCCACCAAGGCAACCCAGGCAGACTGGGCTAGCCTCTGTTCTCAGGTCCAGGCCCAGGCGCTGCTGCCCCTCGGGTCCTGCACCTCCTGCACCGAGGCTGAGGCTAACTGGTGGCTTTGGGAGGGGCTCCATAGACACGGCCTGGCTCAGATGAGGACCCTGCGTTCTGGAGGCCCAGCCTGAGTCTGAGCAGAGGAAAGACAAGGGCAGAGGAAAGACAAGGGCAGGGTGTGGGTGGCACCCTGGCACCAGGCACTCTCACCGAGGTGCCAATTGATATGCTAATGTCCTCCTGGGTGGCACTGTGTGTTAGCTGGGAAGTAATCCCCTCCAGCCCATCACAAAGGGCCCTGGCATCCCTCCTTCCAGCTGCCCCTGGAAACTCACCTGGTGGGGTGAGGCCTCCTCCTCTGAGGGAGGCCACCAGTGAACCGAGCCAGGAAGAAGAGAGAAGAGGGAGAGAGAGAAGAGAGAAAGAATCTGAATTACTTTCCCCAAAGGCTCAGTCTCTGTGCCCTTTCCCTCCTGGTGTTGGGAGGTGCCTGGTCAATAAATGAACCCAATGGAGTTGGGCTCCCAGACCTTAACCCCCCCATCTTCTGCTCAGTCTCCTACTCATGGGACTTTGGCAGGGGCCCCAAGAAGGCATCAGGGTTAGGATGAGGCCAGGACTAGGGGGCAGGGTAGGGGCCCACCTGGCGAGGAGTGCTCTGAGAGCCGGAACAGCATGGCAGGAGTTGGTCTCCTGCGCCGGATCTAAGAAGATAGAGAAAGAGATGGGGAGGAGGTGGGGCAGGACAGACACCTGCAGCCCACTCCCCACCCCCTACCCAGGCAGCAGGGAACAAACAGTGCTTTGGAGTCCCCAGGGAACCTTTGAATCAAAGCCTGTCAGAGCTGTAAGGAACTCCATAGCTCACCCAACCCCCTCATTTTACCAAGGTGAAACCCAAGGCTCTTAGAGGTTCAGCAAAGAGCTCAAAGTCACACAGCATGCCAAGGCAGGGAAGGGACAAGAAAAATGCATCACTGGCTCCCAGCTGACGCCCATCCCACTCCATGGCTACTCCAGAACTGCCACCTCCCTTTCTGTCTTCCCCTACCAAGGCCCTTCCTCTCTCATTTTTGAAGACATTAGACCTCAGGACCTGAAGCTGGCTGTGGAAGATGCCCCATGGGCCATGGCACCCACATGGCCCTGCCTACCTAAGGTCAGCTCAAGGGCTCCAGGGAAAGTGGGTCCAGTTGCAGAGGGAGGCTGAGCCTGGTACTGCAGGCACCTCCAACCTCACACTGAGGCTCAGGTGTGGGTCTGACCCTCAGACCCACAGGGGCCTGGGTGTGGTCTCTGGGGGCCTGGCTCTGGGTCCCAGAACTCTTCACCCAGTCCTCATAAAAAACAAAAAGTTGCCCTCCTTGGTACATGAGCCAAGCTGCACCGGGGGGTGGGGGGCGCACTGAGCACTCCTAGTGACTCCCCCGCCTTCCCCCCAGCTTGGCAATCAGACCAACTGTCAGTTAATTAGGTCCCCTCTGAGCTCCAGGGAAATGCACAAAGAGAACCAGGTGAATTAAGCTGAAACTGCCACCTCCCTCTGCCAAGCTCCCAACACTGCCCTCCAGACCAAAAGCTGCTTGGGCCGGGGACCCAACCCGCCCCCATGGCCGCCTAGCTCTCCTCAAAATGACTTGGCTCCACTCTCACTGCACTGTGGGGGGCCAGCTGCATCTCAGCAACAAGTGAATGGCTAAGTTGCGGGGTGGGGGGCAGAACCCTCTTCTCTCCCTCCATCACATCCCACCCCCCACCCCCACCTCAAGCCGTTGGAGGCCTCCAGTCCCCAGAAAGGCTGTCCAGAGAACTCAGTTGTCGGTGGGAGGACTTCTGGCTTCTGTGATGACTGGTCATCATCCCCCCCACCCTTGTTGCCATGTTGTGGCTCTGTCTAGAGGTCAGAACAAGGTTCTGGCGACCCCAGCCCAGGCACACAGGGTGGAACTAGACAGAAAGCCAGAGCGTGGGGCAGCTGGGCGGAGGCCTGCTCTGTGTAATAGGTCAGTGTACCATGTTTCTCACATCTGAGCGGCACCAGTGGTCCGCGTGGGAGTTTGGGAAGGAGGACACTGTGCAGGGTCCGGAGGACCGTCTGCCCTCCCTGGGGCCGCCTGGGATTCTCCCGCCCCGGGATCAGGACCGAGGCCCCGGGGGAAAAAGTTGCACGAGTCTCCAGCGAACTTCACGCGCTGCCCCACGTCCCCGCCGCGTCCGAGGCGGGCCCGGGACTCCTTCGCCCCCGTCTCCCAGGCCAGTTCAGACCCCGGAGCGCAGAGGAGCCTGGGTGTTTAGCGGGGGTGAGGGGGGCGCCGCCGGGGCTGGGGCGCAGCCCCCTTACCATCTCCACCTGGCGGGGGTCGAGCTGGCTGGGGGGCGCGGGCACGGAGAACTGGATCTTCTTGCGGTCCTTGGGGTCCATGGCGGGCGGGTGGTCGGTGGGCGGGGCGCGCGCCGCGGGGTCCGGGGCTGCGGTCCAGGCGCGCTGCTCAGGGCGCCGCGGCGACAGCGGGCCGAGTGCGGCGGGGAGGAGCAGGAGGGCTGTTCACGCACAGATAAAAATACCGCGCCGGCGAGGGGAGGGGGCGCGGGGGCGGGGGGCGGCCGCCTGCTCGCCTACCCCGCCGGGCTCCGGGGCTCGCCCGTGCCTCGGTGCCTTCGCGCCCGCACCCCGGGCTCCCCGGCTCGCGGGTCTGGGTCCCTGTCGCTCCCCTCCTTCCCTCGCTCTCTCTCAGTGTCTCTCCGCCCTTCCTCTATCTCCCTTGCTCCCTCTCCGCATGTCTGTCTCTGTCTCTGCCTCTGCCTCGCTCCGTCTCTCCGGGTCTCACCCTCCGGCCCCAGCCTTGGGGTGCCCAGCCCGTCCCCTCAGCCTGGGACTGGCGCCCGGGAGCTTGGTGGGAGGACTCAGGAGACAGGGGCCAATGAGCGCCGAGGAGCGTGTTCTCCCGGGGCCTGGAGGAGGGCGGGGAGTGTGAGCCAGGACGCGGGGAGCGGGCTGGGGGCCCCCCGCCGTCTCCCCAGAACTTGAAGCTGCATTATTGATGGAGTCCAGCAGGGAGGATAATGCGGGCAGGCCGAGGGGAGAGCAGCAGCGGGGACTCTGGCTTTAACCCCTTCCTGGCGTGGATGCTTGGAGTTTCACGGGGAGGCCTGTGAGGTCGTGGAGAGAATACCACCAGCCTGCCACGCTGTGAATGGGGGTGTCCTAGAAAGCGAGTGAGCGTGGAGCGGGTTGTGCGTGGGGGGACACGTGTCAGTCATCATGGCAGGGAGTGTGTGAAAGTGAGTGCCAGGGGCCCTGTAGTGCCTATAGCTAGGGAGTGTGTGTGTGGGGGGGGGGGGGGGGGTGTCGGTGTGGTGAGAGTGTGTGCGAGTCTATGTGAGTAAGTGTGTCAGAGTGTCAAGGATGCGGGTGTGAGTGGCAGGGTGTGGGAAGACTGTGTGTGTGCGGGGGAGGGGGTGAGGTGGGGGAGGATGTCAGAGGCTGTCAAGGTGATGGGCAGGCTGTGCCAGCTTGCGGGGGGTGGGGGTGGGGGTGGGGGGGTGGGTACTATATCCACAGCTCCAGCCTGTACAGTAGAAGGGGATGAGGCTGTGATCCTGGGAGCACTCCCGTGGGGGGCGGGGAATGTGTCCCTGCCGTGAAATATCCTGGATTCAAGTGCCTCCCCAGATCTAACGTGGGGGAGACAGAACCAGCCTGGGGGAGATAGATTTGGGGGTGTTGGGGGGCCAGCCTGTACCAGTACACGTGCCATCACGTGTGTGAGTTTGGTGCAGGAATAGAGCAGGGGGTAGAGGTGTGTGTGTGCTCGTTTCTGAGGTGTGAACCTCTCTCTCTCTGCAGAGGCGTTTGTGTGTGTCTCTGGAGGGGAGAAAGGGGAGGAGATGGCCCTGTGGTTTGGAGTGTCCCTGTTTATCTGTCCAGGTCCTGGGTATCTTTGCAGGAACCGGTGTTTCCCTCTGTGGACCTAGGGGCGAGGGACTGAACGCCCTTCTGCGGTGACGAGAGGGTGTGTGTGTAGACGTGTACATAGGCATGTGTCTTCTTGGGGCTCTGTTTGTGTTGGCTCTCTTTTCTCCTGGTCACCCTCGGGCCTGGAACAGTCAGGCGTCCCCCTCCCCCCACCCAGCAACTTTTCCACTCCCAGCCCCAGTGTGCTGGGTCCTTGGCAGAGCGAGAAGGAGCAAGAGGCCAGAGGAGTCTTGTGAAAATGGGGTCAGGGGCACAATGCAGTGCCCCAGAGTCAGCGCCCACTCTGGGGGTGAGGAGAGGGTAGCAGGAGGGCAGAGCTTTGCCCATGGGCACTGGAAGCCCTGGCTGCTCAGTGCCACTCCCCCCAACCCCCAGGCCTGGCTCAAGTCCCGCTGTGTTTGTTGACTTTTATGCTTGTGGGGAAACAGCCAGATGCCAGGTTGCTGGCCCAGGGGTGTGGGCATCTCTGGCAGCCCCTGGCTTGGCCCAGACCCCTCCTTCAGCTGGGTTACGGTGGGGGGCGGTAACGACCAATTTGGCAGCGTACATGAGGAGGTCCTGGGAGTCGGAAGGGGCACAGGAAAGGCATGGCTCAGGCAGTAACCTGAGTGGCCACTGGACTAAGATGAGGCTGAAAGGCCTGTGGCTTCCAGTGCTGGGGAGGTGGGAAGGTCCTGGTTGGGATGAAGGGGACAGAGGACAGCTGGATGGGTAATAAGAGGACAGGGACAAGGAGGCATCACTACAAGTGGAACCTCACAGCCCATCCGAGCTGAGAGGGCCTTGGGGAACACAGCGGCTGAGGCTCCTTTGACCAGGGAGGCTTGTTCATAGAGCTTCTGCCAAAAGGATTGGAGCTCTGGGTGGCCCTGAATCAGGAAAAGTTCCCCTGACCCAGGCTGGGGCAGCTGGGAACGGAGACTCTCCTCTCTTGGCTAAGCTTGGAAGATGGGGTCTTCAGGGATAGAGGGGAGGGTCTTTGCCCTCTTCCCCCAACCTTTGTTTGCCCAGGCACCCACAGCTCTGGCTGCTAAACCCTGGAGCCAAGAGGGACGGGGGAACCTCACTGACAGAGGAACGGTCACAAGGGACAGACAGGAAGGAGGAGGAAGGGAAGGAAGGATGACAGAGACAGGAGGTGAGAGAAAGAGAGGAGGGGGAGGTAGGAAACATCGGAAAGAAAGAGCGAGAAAACACATGTGAGAGATGGAGAGACAAAGGGGGAGAGAGAAAGCCTCACGACAGAGAGAGGCAGGAGACAGAGATGGAGAGAGAGTAAAAATAGCTCAGCATTAAGATAATTGCAGCTCACAGCTCTGCCCTCCGTTAGGAATTAAATGAGGTTTTATTACTTTGATTTTTCTCTCCTGGATCCTACGCGACTTCTCAAGAACTTGGGGAAAAGTTTTTCAGGTGGGCGGCCAGGTGGCGGGGGCTGCGTGGGTGACAGAGGAGGAAGGGAAAGGGACTTCTGGGGGGAGGGAGGTGTGGGCAGGGGCAAGGAGTGGGGAGGGGCTGGTGAGGATGGAGGAGCCCAGCAGGGGCTGGGGGAGGTGGCCAGCGTCAGGCCCATCCCAGAGGGGTTGAGAAGCAAGGGGCCAGGGTGACCTCCATTTTCTCTGACTTAGAATTAATCATATGCAAATGAGATGTAAAAATAATATGCCACTCCTCGGTTATTATTCTTGAGTTAGAAACACAGGCGTTTGGGTCCAAGGAACAAATTCAAGACCTTGTTTGACTTAACTCCCATTGAACTATGGGTCTTTCTGCTTGGACTGACAAAGTTTGTCACAGTGTCTATTAATGTACAGTAGGTCTGAGCACACTATTTTGAGCACACCGTTTCTCCTCACATCATTGCCTCTTGCCTGCCACATTGTCCGGCATACAGGAGGCACTACATTCACCTTCTCTGGAAGTGTGAAGCCTTTGTTCTCTTTTGGGGAGGTAGGGAAAGAGTTCAATCGTGAATTTTCCCTCCTTTCTTCCAAGCAAGGTATAGTCTAGTGGACAACATAAACTGGGTAGATTGGACAGACCTGGGTAGGAATCTTAGCTCTGTAACTTACTGTGTGACCTTAGACAAATTCTTAGCCTCACCGTGCCTCAGGTTCCTCGTGTCTCAAAGCTCACCTTACATGGTACCTGTGACGATTCGAAAAAGTGAAACTAATGAAGTCCCCAGCCCAGTGCAGGGCTCCCCGGTCAGTATTCAATAAAGGTTCCAGCTTCTCTAGAGCGCCAGGAGTGCAGTTCCGAAAACAGCCAGAAGGTGGCGGAGTCGGCCAGAGTTTGGGCTGCTGCGCTGCTGGCACTGCGTGTCTGTAGCTGGCCATCACAACCCTGACCTTGGCACCACGGAGCTGAGTCAAGCTGGCTGTGTTGGCATGTGGCAGCTGGAAGGGAGGCCCCCGGAAGCCCCTGGAAGCAACCTTAGAGAAGCCAGGGAGCATTAGCTGGGCTCTCTGGGGCATCTTTCCCTGCCACTGCTGGTGGGGGGCGGGCGGGGGGGCGGGATGGAGAGCGGGAGGGAGAGACTGGGGATTCCAAGGCCCGCCTTTGGGAAAACCCGTGGACACCGAGAGAAGAGGGCAAAGGCACCCTCAGTAGGGACACTGGTGACACCAGGACAGGTGGGCAATCATCTAAGACACTCATTGACACACATTCATTCATTCATCCATCATTCAACCCTTTGCCCATTCAGTAAATTCACATTGGGTGCTTTTTTAAAAATCAACTCTATTGAGTTAGAGTTTATATACAATGTATATACCAATGTATATACCAATGTATATACTTGGTACAATGTACCAAGTTTAAATATAAATTTCTATGAAACATTTCCATACAACATGTGACCACTATCAATATAGATATAGAACGTTCTCATCACCCCCAAATGTTCTTTTGCCCCATCCAAGTCAATCTCCCTTCCCCCCTCACTGGGAGTATCATAACTCTTAGCACACTATTTTGAGACATGTCCTACCCACTATCTGTCTTTGCATCATCACCTGCCTGCCATAGTGCCCAGAATACAGTCGCACTACATGCTGTAGAGGGGATGGATTGAGGAATGAATGAATAGATAAATACATGAGTCATAGAAATCGGCAACGCGTGACGTATATGGAGCATTTACTCTGTGCTGGACACGGGGCTAGGCCTTTTATATGTATTGTCTCATTTAATCCTCGTTAGATTCACTCTGTTTTATAGTTGGGGCAAATGAGGCTCAGAACTTCTGCCCAGAGCCTGCGTTCAAAGGCAAACCGTCTGACTTCAGAGTTAAGTACAAGATCGCTTGCATACACAGAACTGGGCTTCTCTCTTGCTCAGAATTGGACCGGGTTTCTCTCTCAGCCCAGTTTGGACCAACCTGGGTGGGAAGCAAAAATCAATGTGCGGAGGCTGCCCTCTGGTGGCAGACGTGAGTACAGCGGTATCTGTTCCCTCTGGCGCCCCCAGGTGGGATTCTGTTGAGAAGAATGAGCAGGCCGGCAGCCCACGGCGGGGGCAGCCTCAGCCCCGGGCACCTGGAGACCCCCTGCTCTGGCCACTGCCTGGTGCCCCCCGAGGTGCCAGCTGAGGCTGCCCCCGAAGAACGCCAGCTGCCGGAGCCTGCCGCCTCCCACCCCCTCCACCAGCCTCACACACACTCCAATCCCGGTCCAGTCGGCTGCTTCCATTCCCTGAAGAAGAGGCCCTAAAGTTAAAACAGCTGTTAATTTATAAACCAATTTTTCCGTGACTGCTTAATAAATCGCCAACAGCTGCTCTGCCCCCCTCCTGCCCAGGCACCCGGCCCCGAGGGCTGCACGGAGAAGCTCAGAGCCGCCAGCCTGCCCCTCCTGCCTCCTTCCCCCAACTCCCCAGCTTGCCCCCAATCTCCCAAGAACTGGACATGTGTGGGGGAAACCCCAATGAAACCCAGCTTCTGTGGGCTTCAGTGGAGTGGAGAGGGGAGGATGATTTTTCTGCAGCCCAAAGCCCATCCCTCCCAACGCCCTAAAACCCCCAACCCAGGACTCCCAGGCCCAGAGGGTAGGTGTCAAAGGTTTTCTTAGTCCTGGGGGAGATGAGGTGTTCAGATTCCCTAGAGAAGTTCCCCTGAGCAACTGGGAGGCAAAGGGAACCTGGACTCATCCCTGAGCGCACTGGAATCTCAACTCGCATATCAGGGTGGTCCCCCTGACAGATGCTAACAGACTCACTGACCCTGCTGGTCTCTCAAGGGGGGGGGAGGGGCTGGGAGGCGGCAAGGAATGCTGGGATAACATCCCCGCTCTGGGGAGATGCCCACACACACTCATCCCCAGGATAGTGAGAGGAGGGATCTGGGCCTCCAGAACATTCACTTTGCCTAACATCCACTAGCATATAAAAGGCACCATGAAAATCCACGCGGGGTGGGGGTCTCGTGAATGGCAGACATGAGACATGTTCTTTGCATCTGCAAGTTCCAAAGGCACCCAGGGTGAAAGGCCTGCTGCTACTGTGTTCCCTGACTCTGCTGGGCAAGAGTCAATCCAGCCATGCTGGACTTCCCTAGTGGCACAGTGGTTAAGAATACGCCTGCAATGCAGGGGACACAGGTTCGATACCTGGTCCGGGAAGATCCTACATGCTGCAGAGTAAGTAAGCCCGTGTGCCACAACTACTGAACCTGCGCTCTAGAGCCCGCGAGCCATAACTACTGAGCCCGCGAGCCACAACTACTGAAGCCCATGCGCCTAGATCCCGTGCTCCGCAACAAGAGAAGCCACCATAATGAGAAGCCCTCGCACCAAAATGAAGAGCAGCCCCGGGCTTCCCTGGTGGCACAGTGGTTGGGAGTCCGCCTGCCGATGCAGGGGACACGGGTTCGTGCCCCGGCCCGGGAAGATCCCACATGCCGCGGAGCAGCTAGGCCCGTGAGCCATGGCCACTGAAGAGTAGCCCCTGCTCGCTGCAACTAGAGGAAGCCCGCGTGCAGCGATGAAGACCCAATACAGCGAAAAATAAGTAAATAATTTATTTATTTTTAAAGAAAAATCCAGCCATGCCCCTGTAGACACAAGGAGCTCAGTAGGAAACAGGGAACAGTGTGGTAAAGCAGACCAGGTCAGAAGTTCAAATCCCAGTCTCCCACCTACTAGCTGTGTGACCTTGGGCAAGTAACTTAACTTCTCTTTCCTTCCTCAGTGACTCCATTTATAAAATAGGGATAATAATTACAGAACTGCTGTGAAAATTAGACAAGCTGAGGCACACGAAGTGCCTGGCACATCGTAGGTGCTTACGGTAATGTGACAGTATTATCTTTCTCATCCCCCTGCTGGGAAGAGCAGAGACTGGATCTCCTAGCTCCCCACAAGTAGCAAATCTTGGGGTGGGGTTGCTCAGGAGATTTCCACGGGTGGGGGCAGGTAGGTGTTCTGGGGACAAAACCAACCCGGATTTCTGAGTTATGGTTCTGACTGGGTTCTCTCATTCTGGGCCCTTCTGTTTCCTCCCATTCCTCAAACCCCCAACCTCCTCCTGACTCAGGTAGCCATGGCCTTTCCCCAGCCTGCTTCTTGGAAAAGAAGGAAAAGCTTCCACCTGACTCCAGCTCCTCGGAGCCCCACCTCTCAAGGAGAAAGTTCTCCCCACATTCTGTCTAATTGAATTCCCTTCCACTCCTTCTCTTGTTCTATTAGCTGTCATGAGCCTTTCCTGCCCCGCACCCCGAGACCTGCTGGCCTCTACTGTCATTCAGGCCGAGCCTGACTCTGCTACCTCCTCCCTGTGTGCCCAGAGCAACTTAGTCAACCTCTCTGAGCCTTGGGTTCCCCAGCTCTAGAATGGGGAGAATCCCAGAACCTACCTCCTGGGTTGTCATGAGGGTTGAATGAGACACTACCCATGAAGTTCTTATCCTTAGCATAGGGCTTGGCTCTCAGCAGGTGCTGAGGACATAGTGGTGGAGAGAGAGGTGGCAGAGTGTGGTGGAAAGAACCCGGATGCCAGAACTGGACTGTCTGGGTTCAAATCCCACTCCACTCCTCGCAGCTGAGTGACCTTGGGCAGGTGGCTTAACTGTCTAGTACCCGTGTTTCTCCATCCATGAAAGGGCCTGTGATAGAACCTACGTCACTGGGGGATTGTGAGACATCTAGAATTCTCGGAACAGGTCTCCAGCTAAATAAATGTCTCCCTGAATTAACAGTATTGTGAGTTGCTGTTACTATCATGGGCCCACTAGAGCACTGACCCCCTTTAGGCCTTGCCCCACTAGGGGCTTGTTGATGGCAGAAGGTTGCAGGGTGAGCAGAACCAGACTGGAGACCCTAGTATTGGGGTTCCTGGCTCAGGACAGACCCGCAGGCTCCACTTCCTCAGTTTTCCCACCTCTGACATCCCCCTAGACCCTGGCTTGGGCTCAGTCAGGAGGCACAACCCTCTACCTCCCTGAGTCAATGCTCCTGCAAACTCTCCAGCCCCCTCCCTATGCCTAGGTCCTGACGACCTCCTAGAAGAAAAAACGCAGGTCCCGGGGGCCCACTCAAGCCTAGGACTTCTCTGCCAGGGTGCCAGCTGGTGCCCATGGAGGCGGTGCTGCAGTTTGATCATGTGGAAAGGGAAAGCTTGGAGGTACCCCCAGCCGTGGTGGCCCCCACCAGAGACGAGACTGGGGCACCCAGGACATCCTGGAGGCTCCTTCCCCTGGGGACAGGCTGGGGTGAGAGCTAAGCTTGTCTTGTCTGGTGCCTCAGTTTACTCAGCCATCCTGGAGATGGAGTCTTCATTTCTGTCTCCCCGGGGCGCCAAAGGCCTTGGCATTGGCCTCTCGCAGCTCCTTGCCCTCTTTCCTTTCTTAAAGAAACCGAGCTCAGCCTCCTCCACCCGGCCCGGATTCTCTCCTTAGAAGCCACCCAGGAGGACCCTTAGCCCGGGAGGGGAGGGGAAGAGCCAACCCCGTGCTGGAGATCGCCTCTGCAGGACGTGGGGCTGCACCTCCAAGCCCGCCCAGGGCCGGGGTCGCCCCGCGCCCCGCGCCCCTGCCCCTTCCCGCCGCCACTGGCCCTTTAAGAGCCTCTCCGCGCGCCGCCGTCCCGGATCAGCCAGAGAGACCATTAAAATTTTATGCAGAATGAAAATGGGCCAGGTCTCCAGCTTCCTCGCTCCCATCCAATGATTTATTACTCGCAAATACCACAGAACTAATTAGTATAGTAATTAATTAATACGCATTTGCATATTTGCATGTGCAATTAGTGCAGTGGAGTGATTACTGGGAGAATGAGGGGCCCTGGATTGTCAGCTGTGAGGAGGAAGTGGCCTGGAAAAGAGTTAGTGGGAATGAACTTTGTAGGGAGCGCGAAGGCGGGGAGGGAGGGGGAGGCGAGCGGGGCGAGGCCGGGGGCGCCGGGGCGCTGGGCCACCTCGCGAGGCGCGGAGCGGCTGCGCGGGGCAGCGCGGGTTCCGGGCCGACCCGCGGCCACCGGACGCCGGTCGGGGTCGTGACCTGGGCGCCCCCACCCCGCCCGAGGCCCCGCCCCGCCCCCGCCGCGTGGCACAGCTCCAAGAGCGCGCCTGATTGTTATGCATTGTGTTTCTTGTCGCGAGCGGAGCCTGGCGGAATGGGGCTGGCACAAGCTGTTTCCCTGCCACGCGGCGGTGGCACCTTAAAGGGGCAGCGTCCGCTTCCCGCCGCCGCCCGGCCGCCCCCACCCTCGCCGCCCCCACCCCCCAGCCCCAGTTGAACACCCTTCCGGGAGGCGACCGGCGGCCCGAGCCGGGCTAGAGGCCAGAGGGCGCGCGCCGAGGCCGCCCAGGAGGTGGCGCGGCCCCAGGGGGCGCGGGGCACGTGCCGAGGGAGCCTGGCAGGCCGGAAGGCAGGCTGTGAGCCGGGACCCAGCGGCCGGGGAGCTCCAGACCCTCTGCCCGGCACGCGGCAGGGGTGATGAGGAGAGAGCCGGGAGAAAGCCAGGGTGGGAAGGACAAGGAGAAGGAGTGGCAGGGGCCCACTGGGTGCCAGGTGCTTCTTCATAGGACACCGCTTTGCTTCCAATCTTCACAAAGATTCCGTGAGACAGGGCTCCTTATTCCCATTTTACAGACCGAAAAACAGAATGGGGTGGGCCCCCGCTAGTGAGCAAGTAGTAAAGCTAGGTTTCCAGCAGGTCGGTCCATCCTCAAGTGCTCAACGTGGAGCCAAGGGCCAGGGGAAAGAGTGACATTTCCTCAGCGGGCATCAGGGAGGACTTCCTGGTGAAGGAAGCACCTCACTGAGCTTGCAGGGGCGAGGAAGGCACCTCCTGAAGGAGCTGAGGGAAGAGGGATACAGGGTGGAGAAAACCCATGTTTGATGTGACTGCCCCTTTCCTTGTGTAGAGAGACACCCCCCACCCCCCCCACCCCCCGCCACCTACCATGAGTAGAACTGCAGAGACCCAGGCCAGGGCACTGACTCCCATTACGTGGGGGCCTGGATAACAGGCAAACCCTTGGCCCCAGATCCTCCCAGGGTGCCCTCCTTTCCCTCTCTATTGTAGCGTCTGCTGGTCCCACAGTGTGGAGATAAACCCAGGTTTCAGAGAAGGGAACACTTTGTAAAAGTGAGTAAGAGATTGGACTCAGAGTAAGGCAGAGCTTGGTTCAAATCCAGGCTCTGCCACTTACCAGCCATGTGACCCTGACACAGCAACATTTTTTTAAAAATAAATTTATTTATTTTGGGCTGCGTTGGGTGTTTGTTGCTGCCTGCGGGCTTTCTCCAGTTGCGGAGAGCAGGGGCTACTCTTAGTTGTGGCGTGCGGGCTTCTCATTGCGGTGGCTTCTTTTTTGCGGAGCACGCGCTCTAGGTGCACAGGTTCACTTAGTTGTGGCTTACTCCACGGCATATGGGAATCTTCCCGGACCAGGGTTCGAACCCACGTCCCCTGCCTTGGCAGACAGATTCTTAACTACTGTACCACCAGGGAAGTCTGACACAGCAACCTTAGCCTCAACCTCTCTGTGCTTCAGCATCTAGTCTTTAAGTGGAGGTAACAGTGATCCCACATCCGAGGTCATGGTGAGAATGAAATAAGATTGTGTGTGTGAGGTCAGGGCCTGGCACAGATAACACTGCCACTGTCATTTCACTATTATGGATTACAAAACATTAAAGTATTACAGAGAGCTCTGAGGCCCCAGGGACGGGAGGACCCCAAAGCAGTAATCAGGGTCCTAGTTTCTAGTCCCAGCTCTGTCACCACTTATTGTGTGAAACAAGGAATGTTGCTTCTCCTCTCTGTGCTGTGGTTTCCTTATCTGTAAGACGGGGCATTGGGCCATGAGGCTCCTACCCCTGTTCCCTTCCCTCCCCGTGCCCCCCTGACGCCACAGGGTACTGAACCAGGGAAGTAAAGGCTAAGTCTCATTCACACTGTCTTGGGCTCCAGTCTCCTAGGGACTAAGTCAAGAGGTCTCTGGTTAAATTGTGACCTCCTGCCCCACATGCACACCCCCGCCCCCACCCCCATGCACAGCCCTTTAAGGCTGTCCTCCTGTGAACACCAGCACCACTGCAGCTGTGGGTCCTCTGTGCCCACTGCCAGCCTCAGGTGCCCCATGCTCTGATACTGGGCTCAAGGGAGGCATCAGAGAACTGTCCGGTACCAGGTACCCAGAAGTCCCCAGCCCAGATCATTGGTGCTGATTTCCAGGGGAGGAAATCAGGACATGCCCAAGTCATGGGCAAGTTCAAAGCAGAGCCTGCCTGGAGGAAAGAAACCTGGGATGCACACCCGTCCTGTGCTCTTCCCACTGCCCTGCACTGCCCCATCAGGTGCCCACTTTCTGCCATCAATCAGGACTTAATCACTCCAAGCACACTTCATAATCACTGTCCTTTTGGTTCTCCCATCAGTGCTGAGAGAGACAGCAGGTGGACAAGTGGCACTAGTCCCATTTTACAGATGAGGAAGCAGAAGTTTACATGATTTGACAAAGGTTGAGACCCTGCTAAGTCTGGTGTTCTTTTGACCAGCTCGAGCTCCCTCTTCCACTGGCCGCCCTCCTCTGCAGACCCGTGGAGGGGCAGGGGCAGGACATCCCAACTGCTCACTTGGAAAACTGACAAGAAAGGCAGAACAAAGATGCAGTGATGAACAGAGCTTCAGAAACAAAGTTTTGTTTTTAATTAATTATTTATTTATTTATATACCTTTGGCTACGTTGGGTCTTCGTTGCTGCATGCGGGCTTTCTCTAGTTGTGGCAGGTGGGGGCTACTCTTCGTTGCGGTGCACGGGCTTCTCATTGCAATATATTCTCTTGCTGCGGAGCACAGGCTCTAGGCACGCGGCATTCAGTAGTTGTGGCACGTGGGCTCTAGAGCGCAGGCTCAGTAGTTGTGGTGCAGGGGATTAGTTGCTCCGCGGCATGTAGGATTTTCCCGGACCAGGGGAACACGTGTCCCCTGCATTGGCAGGCAGATTCTTAACCACTGCGCCATCAGAGAAGTCCCAAAGGTTTTTTTTGTTGTTGTTGGTGGTGGTGGTGGGGTTTTTTTAAAGTTGATCAGGGGCCTGAGGCAAAACCAGCCATACCTGGATGGGGCAGTTGCTGAGGCAGCACTTCCACATTTGTTAGCTCATTTAATGCTTAGCAGGCATCTTATTGTAATTATCACGCCCATTTTACAGGGGGGAAGGTTGAGGTTCCATGTCAGTGCGGGGATTGGTAGGGAGGCTGAGGGGAAAGGAGGAGGAGCTTCCTCTAGGCGGGTGTCCTGCCCTGGCTGCAGCCTCCAGTTTCTGGGCAGTGGCAGGACAGACCTGTGTCACCACGACCACTTATTGCAGATATTGTATGTGCCA
Organism: Aethalodelphis obliquidens; assembly: GCF_003676395.1. Taxonomy (NCBI): domain Eukaryota; kingdom Metazoa; phylum Chordata; class Mammalia; order Artiodactyla; family Delphinidae; genus Aethalodelphis; species Aethalodelphis obliquidens. The sequence continues at coordinate 4,179,260 of NW_020838033.1, read as the reverse complement.
GGCTCTGGGACCAGTTCCTGCCTTCCAGGTGGGAGAGACCCATGAGGCAAAGGTCATGGCCTGTGCCTCCATAGAGGTGTGCAGAAGGCATTAGGGAAGTCTGGGGAGGGCATCTAACCCAGAGAGACTTCCTGGAGGAGGTGATGCTTAGGCTTAAAAGGTGAAGAAAGTGGAGAGGGTGCTCCAAGCAGAGGGGACAGCCTGAGCAAGGGCTCATAGGCATGAGGCTCGTGAAAGCTGAAGGAGTTTAGAGTGGCTGAGGGGCAGAGTTCAAGGCGGGGACAAGCGTCGAGAGAGAGCTGCATAGCAGCCAGACCAGGGTGTCCCTAAGGAGCATGGCCTAATCCTAGGGGTGATGGGGAGCCACTGAAGGTGCCTGAGTAGGGGAATGTCACGTTCAGATTTGACTTTTCAACAGGATGAACAGCCTCTGTCCTATGCGGGAAGCCAGAGGAGCAAGGGCCTGTGGGAAGTCAGAGCTTCCCAGGGGAACAGAGCCTGGGCCAGGTCCATAAGTCAGAAGGGTTGAGATATTGGGGGGTGGCTTTGGGGAGTAGCATCAGCAAAGAAGAAATGGCAGTGGGAGTGGGACTCAGCTGTGTCTCTGGACCTCATCTCCCCTCCCCTCGGGGAGTTGCCTTTACCCCATGCAGGGAAGGTGTGGGGTAGGGAGAGGAAGGAGAGGGGCTCTAAGCCTGCTTAGAGGTGTGAGGTCCAAGAAGGGGGTCTACAGCTGGGCAGGAACCACCCTGGAAGGGGAGGCATTTTGGGCCTCATGTGGCCTCAGAATCTGAGCTTGGTGCCCAGGGAATGGGGGTCGGGCACTCCCAGGCTCAGCCTCCATGCCCTGAGCCCTCTCTCTGAAAGCTACTTTGAGGGGAACCTGTGACCCCTGCATCCCAAGTCCTCCTCCCCACACTGAAATTGGTAAAAAAAAAAAAAGGCAGGAGGGGGAGTCTGGGGGCTCAGGGATTGACCCGGGGCCTTGGACCTGACTGCTTTAGAAGAGTCTCTGGAGAAAGGCTCCAGTACCCCAAACCCTATAAATCAGCCAGGCATTAATGCAAGGAGCATTTATTGAGCACCAACGCTATACAACCTATTTGAAGCCCCGGACTACTGAGCTATAAGGTAAGTAGCCACCACAGTCAAGTCAGCTAGACACGGGTAAATGGTTTCTCCTAACAGAGGGTGGTAAGTACTGAAGCTGCCTGGGGAGATCAGGGAAGGCTGCCAGGAGGAGATGTCCAACCAGGAACACCTCTTGGTGAGGAATGAGAATGAGTTTGATGAAAAAAAGGACTCAGAGGCCAGAGCCTGTCAGGGAAGGAGCTCTTTTCAGAAGAACAGGGCTCAGAAGTGGGAAGTCAAAGGTTATGGGGCAGAGGTCACTGTACTTTTGGAGCAAAGGACCAATCCCAAGGGTGCTGGCTTTGCTGGAGGATTAGTGGGCCTCCTCCATCGGCCTTTGTCCCAGGTTAGGGGGTCTGACCCGGGACTCTCAGCTCACGCCTGGAGCGGCGGGCATGTGCCCACCTATCTTTGCGTGGCGCCTAGGCCCAGAGCGGGAGCCCAGGGCGCAGGCAAAGGAAGTCGAAGAGAATCCTGGTAGTGAGCTCTGGGGGGCAGGCCGGGAGGTCAGCACAGAGGAGGCGGGCTACACCTCACTGGTCCTCCCCCCTCCCCCTCCCCGGTGGCACCACAAGGCACGCAGCCGCATATCACCCGTGCCAGCCCTCACCTCCCGGCAACGTCGCCGCATTCTCAGCCACGCCATCTGGCGTGCCCGCCGCTCCCCAGAACACTGCAGCGGGTAGGGGGAGGGGGCAGCGGGGCAGGTGCCCACCCCAGAGCCAGGAAGAAGCGGCAGGTCCCCTCCCCCAACGTCCTTTCGGACTTGAGGTGGGCAGGGGGCTGGGGAAGAGGGCGGCAGGTGCTCTGATACTTCAGGAGGAAGCTTCGAGCATCCGAATTGATGGAAGAGTCGCCGTCTGGGCAGCGCCAGTCGGCCCCCTCCCCTCCCTCCTTCCCCACAGCACAGCCGATGCCCGGAGCACCGGCCTTCAGAGGATCCCCACATTCCTGCCCTTCCCCTCAAATCAGAGGTGGGGGCGAGCAGAGCAGACCGCCGCCCCCTCGCCCTGCTCCTGTCCTCGTACTTCACCCGCCTGCCCACCTCAGCCGGGGAGGCCCCGGGAGACGGAGTTAGAGGGCGGCGGCCGGGGAATGGACGCCTGGGTTCTGATCCACCCGCCCCTCGTGGTCTGACACTCTGGTGGGAAATGAAATCTCCTTCTCCGGCACAGTTGCCCCCAGCAGTCTTATTTGGAGCATGGTGCTGGTGGTGGTGGTGGTGGTGGTGGTGGTGGTGGCGTCTGGCTAGGTGTCCTTTCTGGGTGTCAGAACGGAACGCGGGTTTACAGATTTGTGTGTGTGTGGTGTGGTTTTTTTTTGGTTTTTTTTTTTTTTTTTTGGTTTTTGGTTCTGTTTTGGGGTTTTTTTTTGGTGAGAGCAGTTTTATAGAACATTCTCCTGTCCTCTGAGCAAGATTACCTAGACTGCTCAGGAATGACCTACCGCTTCCCTCCTTCTCCCCTCTACACCCCCAATGCTCCCCCCACCAGGACCTACGCCCGCACAAAATGGCTGCCACCCCTCTGAGGCAGCCATTTTAGGTGCCCAGACTGTGGCCTCCCCTGGGATGGGGCTATGTCTCCATGGGAACCTCAGACCCTCAGCTCCCAGCTCCCTGGATGGGAGTGGGCAGCAGAAATGGGAGTCCTTCCGACCTGGCTGAGGTGCCCAGCCTTCCCCTTTCCCTCTCAGAGACCCAGAGGGGACCAGGCCCCTCACCACTTCCCTTCCCCCAATGCCAGGGGGAGGAACAGATGGCATCTCTGGGTGTCCTTCTCCTTCCGTCTCCTTCCTTCCATTTCTGGCTCTTTCTGTCTCTCCATCACTGCATCTCTGCATCTCTGGATGCACAGAGAGGAGCACAGACGTCCCTGTATGTTCATGCTTGTGCATGTGTATGTGGACACGTGTGTTATACCTCTTTCAAGCCCATGTCTAAGGCGGGCCCATCCCACACCTCCCTCTGTTCCAATTTTCCCCTGTTTTTTTTTTTTTTTTATTGTATCTTCTAAAAAAAAGTTGAAATGTGTCGAGTGAGAAAAACTTGTTCCATTTTTCTGAAGGAAGAAAAGACAGGGGCAGCAAACAGACTGAGAGGGGTGAAGTTCTCCGTACCCCAAGGTATATCCCTCTGGCCCCTCAGGCCTCTTTCTCCGGGGGTCTGAAAGGAGCTGAGGTCATTCCTGACAGGAGACAGGGCAGGGATGGAAGAGCCTCTGAAGGGCTCCCCTATGCTGAGGAGGTCTGTCTCCTGCCTGGAGCAGAAAGCAGAGCTGGTAGGGACCTGTGAGGCTTAACCCAGGCCCCAGTGTCCAAAGGAGAGGGCAGGGGGTATCTTTCGACCCCAAGGAAGCATTAATTCACTTACTCATCCATTCATTCACCCATTAATTCAACAAAAACTCAGTTCTCATATAGACAAAGCATTCTGAATGTGTATGTGCCGGGGGTATGTGCAAGAAACCAATAGCATACAGTATGTTACAGTTTACAAAGTGCTTTAATAAAAAGGAGAGTGGACGTTTATTGAAGGCGCACTCTATTGCCAGCCCTGTGCTAAACTCAATACATGTACTATCCCATTTAGTACTAACAACAACCCTATGAGGTGTAGGATAATTGTCCCCATTTTACAGATGGGAAAATCAAGACTGAGAGCTGTTATGTAACTTGCTCAAGGCATTCAGCATTCTTTAAAGCTGGTAAGTAGGGTGGCCAGGAATCAGAGCCCAAAGCATGTGCATGTAATCAAAATACCATGTGACTGGGGGGCTCAAGAAGGGCCATGTATCAGGATTGAAGACCCCACCCTCTGTAAAGGGACAGGAAAGCCTTTGAGCTGTGCCCAAACATGGACAAAGGCCTGGCCAGCACCCCTGAGTCTCTGCCCCACCTGAGGCCTATCCTTTGGCCCCTCTCTCTGCCATGCCCAGAGTGCCCCAGACCATCTGCCAGACCATGGGTGGGAGCCTACCTTCCCAGAACCAGGATGTATGAGTGGAGGAGAACTTACCATTGGTTTCTCATCCTTGGAGACCCCTGAGGCAGACTGTGTGACTGTAGAAGGAGCACTGAGCTGGGAGTCAAGTTCCTGGGTTCTAGACCAAGTTCTGCTCTCCACTGTGTGGTCCTGGGCAAGTCAGTTCCCCTCTATGGGCCTCTGTAGGAGGAATATTTGAGGTGCCTTTCGGTACCTGGTCCTGGCTTACACAGTGCCAGCCCCCCTTCTCCAAGGCCTCCTTGGCCATCATGCGTACCTCTGTTTAGAACCTAATTCATTCTACCAGGCATCAGATCAGTGTCTTACCAGCCCGAGACCCCTTCTGGAGGTCCTAGAGGGAGAAAACTGCTCCTGTCCAGATTGAGGGTGAAACCCCCATCTTTGTACAACCCAGTGCTTAGCACGTGGTTGCCACCAAAGTGCACGTGGTTAAAGTATTATTGAAGTTGTCTAAGCATATGGACGCTGGAGGGTGGGGAGGGATAGGAAACGTAGGTCTGAAACACACGAATGCCTGAATAAAGGTGTAGACAAGGGTCTCCCTACACCTGGCTGTGATTACCTGCTTACACACATGAATCTATCGGAGTAGGAGTGTGTATCCATTTTCTGCACCACAGAGTGAGGAACACGTGTGTGTGTGTGTGTGTGCACGCACGTGTGTGCGTCTAAAGCTACCTCCCTCAACTCGTGCCATTTCCATCTGTGTCTGGCCCAGGGAGAGGGTTGAAAGGTGAGCTGTAAGATAAAACAGCAATTTCCTACCTTCCTTATCAAGACACCTGTCTGACCTACCTCTGCCTGGTCACTCTCAAGACTGCTGGAGTTGGCTTCAGTACCTGCAGTATTTTTTTGCAGGGGGAGGAGAATGCTTGAGCCTCTTCCAGGAACTTTAGGCAATTCCCAGCTCAGCCCCCTCCTCCCTCAAATAAGCAAGTCAGAGGCCGGGAGACAAAGCCACTGGTGGGATGGTCACTTGTCTAGCAGGGGGAAAGTATGTTAGGCAGGGAAGGGGGGGAGAGAAGGGAGAAGTTTTTGGGTTAGGAATCCAGACTGAGCCCTCTCCCACACCCCCAGATGGTGGGTGCATTGGCTCATCCCAGGGGTTCCTTTCCATTCCCATCCCAACCTACATATACCCCTAAACACCCAAGGAAATCTTTCCCATCAGCTGACGCCACTGATACACACACATGTCCCCACAGACACACACACGCCCATGCAAAGGCACAGACATCCAGGCAAGTCTTTCCTTTCCTCTGTCTTTCCCTTGGTTTGAATTGCGTTCAGCCACATATGTTGTGTGTGCGTGAGGGTGGGTGGGGGAGGGGCAGACAGGGATGAGGGATGGCACGGTGCCAACATCTACCTATGGGGCTTAGGCCAGGAACGCCCCCCACGCCCACCCTGGGAGGGGGCCTCAGCTGTCCCTTTGTGACCAAGGGGATCCTCCTGGGGGTCGGGGGGGTGGGGTGGAGGCAAACATAGAGGTCCCTCCTCCAGAGCCGAGGGTCTGGTCCCTGACCCACCTTTGGGGGCCTGCAAGGGAGGAAGTGGACAGAACAGGGCCCTGGAGGGAGCATAGAATTGGGGACATCAAAACCCCCCAAGTTCCAGCCTTGCCACCCCATTGTTCCCTTGTGGGGGACTCTATATCCAAGGGGGGCAACTCCTCCTACCTCCCTCTCAATCCCTGCTTTCCCTGCGTTGGGCGGGGAGGGGAGGGAGGCAGAGATATTTATTTATTTCCTTTATTTATTTAATTTTTTTTTTTTTTTTTTTGGAGTAGAGAGTGACAGATGGCGGCGGGTCCCGGGGGAGCCGGCTCTCCCCCAATGCAGACGCATGCCAATCACCGTCTCTCATGTGATAGCTGCTGCCCGTGACGTGCCAAGCCCATATGGCCTGGCATAGAGGCTGGTACCCCGCCTGGTAGAGATGCCACACTCGCTCCGCGGTTCGCATGGCGCTCTGAAGACGCCGGCGCCTGCCGCCTTGAGGAGCCGCTGCCCCCGCTCCCTGAAGATGGGGGAACAATGAAATAAGCAAGAAGATTCCTCTTCTCCCCCCTCTCTCTCTTGCCCCCCTCCCCCCCCTCCCCTCCCCTCTCCCCTTGACTCCTCTCCGAGGTAAGTTGTCCGAAAGGCAGCTAGATCTGACCCGCCGCTTGGGGGGTGGGGGGCAGCGTCTTCGGCCGACAGGAGGGTCCCTAAATCCCCCCTTCCCGGGACGATGCCCCCTAATGGGGTGGGCATCGGAGGCGCCCAGGGTTCCCTCTCCCCTAGGGGCTGCAGCTCAGTGGGCTGCGGAGGGAGGCGTCTCTGCCTGCGATGGGCTTGGGGAGGAGGGGGAAAGCAGGGTCATGGGGGGGCGTGAAGAGGCTGAGATGGGAACCCCCCCCATGGTTGTCCCGGAGGAACCTTCGACCTTTCCCTACCACCGAAAAAAAAGAGAGAGAGAGAGAGAGAAGGAAACAAACAAATTTGGATTTTTTCCCATCAATCCCGAAATACAACGAGATCTGAAGAGCCGTGTGGGAGGGAGGCAGTTTGAAGGGGGGAAGGGGGTCCCTGACCGCAGGGGAGACGGACGGGGCTCGCTTCTCTCAGTCTCCTCCCCACGCCCGGCTTTCTCAGTCCTCGCCGCCCCGAGCCGGCTCCGGGAGCTGGGGACGCCCGGCTGGAGGAGACGATCCTCCCGCCTCTGGAACTGGGGCTGCGGGGGTGGGGGCCGAGCCGAGGGCGGCGCGCGGCCAAGTTGCAAATTGGATTAGGGAGTGTGGGGGTGAGAGCCACGGGAGGGCGGGGGAGCCGGGCGGCGGGGCCCGGGCCGCCGGAGCCGCCGAGCGGGGCAGCTGCCCCACCGCGGCCGCCCAGCCTTCCTCCACCGCCGGGAGAGAAGAGGCTTCCTGGCGATCGCGCCGCCTCCCCCCGGCGAAAGATCTGCTCCCTAAAGCCCCTGTTCTGTCCCCGACCACACCCGGAGAGGACCGGCGCGGGGAGCGGCCCCTCGTTCAGGCGAGGGGTGGAGCCGGGGCCCAGCGCCGGAGAAAGGGCCTGTGCCGAGACCCCGGGCGGGCGGCGGGGCTGGGCTGGGCTGGCTCGGGGTGGGGCAAGCGGAGGAGGTGGGCACCCAGGGCCCCCCGGGCGGGAACCCGCACCGGACTCGGGGGTGGAGGCGGGTTACGGGGGTCGGGATGACCCCAGCGCTCCCCTAACTCTGTGCTCTCTCCTCTTCCCGCCCGCCGGGCGCCCTCAGGCACCATGCTGACCCGCCTGTTCAGCGAGCCCGGTCTCCTCTCGGATGTGCCCAAGTTCGCCAGCTGGGGCGACGGCGACGACGACGAGCCGAGAAGCGACAAGGGCGAGGCGCCGCCGCCACCTCCGCCTCCGCCGGGGCCCGGGGCTCCGGGGCCCGCCCGGGCCGCCAAGCCCGTCCCTCTCCGTGCTGACGAGGTGCCGGAGGCCGCGCTGGCCGAGGTCAAGGAGGAAGGCGAGCTGGGGGGCGAGGAGGAGGAGGAAGAGGAGGAAGAGGAAGGGCTGGACGAGGCAGAGGGCGAGCGGCCCAAGAAGCGCGGGCCCAAGAAGCGCAAGATGACCAAGGCGCGCCTGGAGCGCTCCAAGCTGCGGCGGCAGAAGGCGAACGCTCGGGAGCGCAACCGCATGCACGACCTGAACGCGGCGCTGGACAACCTGCGGAAGGTGGTGCCCTGCTACTCCAAGACGCAGAAGCTGTCCAAGATCGAGACGCTGCGCCTCGCCAAGAACTACATCTGGGCGCTCTCTGAGATTCTGCGCTCGGGCAAGCGACCCGACCTGGTGTCCTACGTGCAGACGCTGTGCAAGGGCCTGTCGCAGCCCACCACCAACCTGGTGGCCGGCTGCCTGCAGCTCAACTCGCGCAACTTCCTCACTGAGCAGGGCGCCGACGGCACGGGCCGCTTCCACGGCTCCGGCGGCCCATTCGCCATGCACCCCTACCCGTACCCGTGCTCGCGCCTGGCGGGCGCACAGTGCCAGGCGGCGGGCGGCCTGGGCAGCGGCGCGGCGCACGCCCTGCGGACCCACGGCTACTGCGCCGCCTACGAGACGCTGTACGCGGCGGCTGGCGGCGGCGGTGCGAGCCCGGACTACAACAGCTCCGAGTACGAGGGCCCGCTCAGCCCCCCGCTCTGTCTCAATGGCAACTTCTCGCTCAAGCAGGACTCGTCGCCCGACCACGAGAAGAGCTACCATTACTCTATGCACTACTCGGCGCTGCCCGGCTCGCGGCCCACGGGCCACGGGCTGGTCTTCGGCTCGTCGGCTGTGCGCGGGGGCGTCCACTCGGAGAATCTCTTGTCTTACGATATGCACCTTCACCACGACCGGGGCCCCGTGTACGAGGAGCTCAATGCGTTTTTCCATAACTGAGACCTCGCGCCCGCCCCTTTCTTTTTCTTTTGCCTTTGCCCGCACCCCTGCCCCTAGGCCCCTCGAGCGCAGGGGCACCCCACCTACTCCGGCGCGGGGCGCGGGGAGCGGGCTGCCAGTCGTGCCGCTCTCCTAGGCAGCGCGGTCCCCTTACCTGTGGGTGGCCCGTCCCAGGGGCCTCGCTTCCCCCAGGGGACTGCCTTCTCTCTCCCCAAGGGGTTCCCTCCTCCTCTTTCCCAGGGAGTACTTCTACAGGGACCCCTCTTTGGGCACTCCCTGGAGATCCCCCCACCACCACCAATTCCCAATCCCTGCACTTAGGTTTTCTCTTCCCCTTTCCCCCTGCAGGCCCAAAGGCTTTGGTAAGGGGGCAGCTGAGCTGTGGGATACTGTTCTTCCCCTATTATTATTATTATTACTAGAACAGACACCGAGCTGCCGGGCGCCCCCTCTTTCTTGAAGAGGGCAGAAGTCAGGGCACGGAGCCTGGACCTGGAAGCCCTCATCATTCCCAACCCCTAGTCTAAGCGTTTTGTGATTTTAATTTTGGCGGGAGGGAATGTGGATTGAAGGAAAGAGAGAGGCCAAGACAATTTGTAACTAGAATCCATTTTTCCCTTTTCCCTTTTTTAAACAAACAAACATACAAAAAAAAAAAAAAAGCTAAGAGGCGACGGAGGCCGAACGCAGAGTCCGGATCGGAGAGAAAACGCAGTAAGAACTTTTAGAAGCAATAAAAGGCAAAAAATACTACTACCAATAATAAAAAGACACAAATATCTATGCAAGGAGGTTCTGACTGAGCCTAGCGGCCCGGCCCGGCCCCGGGATGCTCCCCACCCCCACGGCCCGCGGGCCGCGCCGCCCAAGCGCGGATCTGTGCACTTTGGTGAAGTGGGGGCCGGCGCTGCCCCCTCCCCTCCCCAGGTTCTTACAATCAGTGACTCGGAGATTTGGGGCCCCAGTGCCACTGCCCTCCCCCGCCCCGTCCCCGCTGTGCGTCCTGCTGTTTTTTAAAAATCTGTTTCCAAATTTGTATGGAATGGCAAACTGTTGGGGGGGTCGGTTTGGGGAGGGAGGGTTTGCATGGAAGACACACACGCACACCACACCGCACGCACACGCAGCCCCGGCGCGGGCGTCCGGGGACAGAGAGAGGAGAGCTCACCGCACACACCCCCTCCCCGCAGGCAACTCTGTCCTTTCCCGGGACGAGGGAGGAGACCGAGAACTGGAGGCAGCCCCACCCCTGCCCGACTGTGCCTCGGTGGGCGCCAGACGCCCAGCGATTTCCAGTGTCTGGAGAGGGGGTTTTTGTCCGAGACATCCTCTTGGCTCTGGTTGGCAGGTGGGCAGGGAGAGGGCTGAGGGCTCCTTCTGGAGATTTCCCAAAAAAGGGGGCAAAAGGAGAACCTCTTCCCACCGGAGGCAGGAGATCAGGCATCCAAACACACTCTGCAAAGATGCAAACCCACAGGCCACACACCCACACACTCACCCACACACTCACACGCAATTTTACCTTCCTCTTGTAGTGAAGATGAAACTCCCGTCGGACACCCGAAGTGCATTGCGTGTTTCTGTTCAGTTTAATGACGATTAATAAATATTTATGTAAATGAGATGCAAAGCCGGACCGGTTTCTCACGGTGGCCTCATTTCATTCGGGGGATTGAGCTGGGACTCCGGGTGATGGAGAAACAGAGTCAAGTGACTGTGCAGTGGCCATGTAGAGGGACCCTGGGCATTCCTGGGTAGGATTCCCACACTAAACCCCCTCCCACCCACCCACTGGGCACCGAAACAGCTATACTTCTGCCCCTCCCAGACCTTACACAGACTCACACACGCCCCCAGCACAAAGCATTGCACTAATCTCATTACACTCCTTCAGTTCCCAAACATGCACACGCACCTCTTTCGAAAACAAAATATCTTTTCATCACTGAAAAATGACCGAGTTGGGAGCAGTCGGTCATTTTACAACCCTCTGCTCACTGTTGCAAAAAACAAGTGTGTAGAAATGAAGAGACAACCATTTGAGCCAGACAAGGGTGTTTTAAAATAAAAAACAAAAAACTATAAAGTTATGAGGATGAAATATTAATGGGAGAAGTCTTTTCAGTCTTAAATTTGCAATTTCAGTGGACTCAAGGGAATCAGCCTTTTTCAGCCTCAGGAATGCTGAAATTTGTAGGGGTGTTGATGAAGTTGGAGGAACACCCCAGAGTTCTATGAGGGGACCTGAGTCTAGGAGTCCACCAGGTAGACAGAGTGGAGCTTGACCTAGCCACAGGCTTCCCCTGACAGGGCCTCGAGAAGCCCTGTGGTCTACACAGGGACAACCCCCTTCCTGCCTGGTGCAGCTCCCGGTAGAAGGAAGCCCTCAACTTAGGCAGACGGAGGAAGGGTGCCTCGGAGGAGCCTTCGGCCCAAGCCGCTTCCCCCTCTCAGGCAAGATAGCCCCAGAGTTCTTTCTCCGATCCTCAGGGACAGAGGCTGCTCTGAACTGACTTCCCAGAAAGAACTACCCCCCCCCCTCCAGACATCAGTGCCCCCTGGAATATTTGGAGAGGGGTCTAAGTCCCAAAGGCCCCCCCATCCCAAATCCTGAATACACTTAGGAGTACCAGGACCAGACTGTTTCTGAGTCTGCTTATGTAAATTATTTTTTCATAAATATTTCTGCCCGTTTCAGAGCAGAAATGGGCGTTGTAGTGTTGAGTTTGCGGTTTGAGGTCAGGCACGCTGAAGCTTTTAAAGGTTGGATCGAAGACCCCAAAACGAGAGCACCTTGACAAAGGGGGAAAGGGAAAGGTAGTTGAAGAAGGACTCCCTAGGTGCAAAAGGGAAGATCGGATTATACTCTCTGACCCTGAGCGCGGCGGCTCCCCTAAATGACCGTCCCAGTAGAGACGTGGCCCTCCTTCCTTCACCCCGGGATGGATGGCGCGGAGCAGGGACCGGGCCGGGAGCTGTCCGCTCCCGGGTGCTGACGCTCTTCCAGCCTCGCGCTTTCTTCCTGCCCCAGAGGGAGGCCGAGCTTCCCTGGCTCCAGGGAGTGCCGCGCAGCGTGAGGCCCTTCCCAATGCCTGGCCTGCCGGAATTCTGGGCGGAACTCTCCTACAGTTTTCGGAGAATTTCACTGGAATCCTTTCCAAATTTCACCGCGTTCTCTGGAATTCTCGTAGGATCGCTTCTCTAGCGTGAGATTTAGAACTGGGCCTTTCGTTCTGAGGATTCGCCCCTGTCGGTGGTCTAAGGCGGGGGCTCTTATAGACCTCTCAATCACCCCTATTCTTAGGAGAAAGAAGTCGGCCCACCTTCAATCTCCCTCACTTCTTGCATGGAGTATGGACCAAGGTGAGAACCTCAGACCCAAATCTGAAGGAGTCAGTTCTGCTCATGGCAAGGGTCATGGCCTGGCAGGGGCAACTGGAGAGAAAAGGAACTCGGTACACATCCCGAGGCCTGAGTCTTCTCCTGCCCTAAGAGCAAGGTTAATTGGGATTCCCTCTCATTCAGCTGGTTTCCCAGAACGCCCTCTGAAGTCCCGGGCTGGGTGGCATCCAAGTGGCTTGGGGCCCGACGCAAAAGACCCCTCCACGTGGCTCCCCGGGCCAAACCATAGACTCCTGCGCTTTGCTCTTCCACGCGGCTCGATTCTGTTTTTGAAGCCGGATCCCAGCCCTTTCCAAGGATGCTGACGACTCTTGGGCCGCTGCGTCTGTGGTCACTTCGGGTGGACGGAGTGCCCGGGGCCCCTTTTGGGGCGGGGATCCCTAGCGCCTCTGCATCTTGTGAAACCGGCGTCCTTGTGAGCCGCCCTTTTCCCAATTCCTGACCCTTCCTCCACCTCTCTGCATTCCGGCTGCACTCTATTCTCCCATCGCCCCCCTCCCCAACACTCAACTTCCCTGGCGAGATGGCGAGATGAGCAGGAGAAGAAGATGCGTGTGGACACACGGCCCCAAACTCCCCCTCGCAGGTCTTTTTCTCTCGCTGCTCTCCCACTTCTGCGCGCACACACGGAGAAGCTCCAGGAACAGAAGGAGGTGTGTTTGGGGGGGGCGGGGAGGAAAAAAGGGGCCAGAGCGGTGGGAGGGAGAGGGCAAGGGGAGACGTCGCATGCCCTTCTTGCCCGAGCCTGAGCAACGGGATCTCCAAGCAGGAACCAGCCCGTCTCAGCTCAACCCCTGGGCTGCCAAACCGAAGGCTGGAGCCGAGATCAATCCGGAGGGCATCCTCCTCTTGACTTTCCCACCCCCCTTCAAAGTCCAGCGTTTGGAAATGACTGGGAAATAGAGATGTCTCTGAGTCCAGGCCATTTGTACATCAGGGGAAAGAGAGGGAAAGCACTACTGATTCTCCCCTCTCCATTTAACCTGGACCCTGACCCCCCAGTGAACCTCCAGTGAACCCTCAGCTCTGATTTCGTCACCCAGGGGAACAGCTCCATAAATCACTGAGTACAATCCAGGGAAACTGAGCCCCATTGGAGTCAATGACAGGGAAGTCCTGACACACCCTAGACTCCACTGTCTTGTGTTTACTTCTCTCTTTTTCCCTTTTATGGGAAAGTCCACAAGATGGGAGATGCAAGGATTCCCCCTCAGAGGTCAGAGGTTTCATTCCCTCTCGGGCAACCTTTTCTTCCTCCTCTTCCCCAAAATCTTTAACCTGAAGTTGCCTGCTCCTTGGAGGAATCTGTTGATTTGAGGGAACATTGAGATGGAGGGATAGTTCTAGATTCCACAGTTTAGTTCTCAAGGAAGGCAGGAAGAAAGAGACAGTGGAGGCCAGGCCTGACCAGCCCTGGCCTTGACATCCACTCCCAGGCCCCCCGTGTGACAAGGGTGAGCACAGGATTCCACACCTGACTTGCCCATATGTGCTCAAAGGAGAAAGTTTTTTCTTTTGGTGAGATGTAGGAGGGGGCAGACGGGCCTTGGCTGTCACAACAGGCTTCTCAGCTCACAGCCCAAGACACTGTCACTTTTCTTTCTTTAGGGCTGGGTGCCCAGGCACTGGCCACAGGCCCAGAGGGGAGGTGATGACCTGAGCGGTGAAAAGTCTTGAAAGCCTGTTCCTTTTCCAAATCCTGAGGTGGCTTCTGCCTTTCTATTCCTCATTCTTTTAAAATTCTGGACTAAGTTTTCCTGGTTGAGAAGTGGTAAGAAACGGCACAGACACCTTGGGAGGGTCGTTATTGCTCTCTGACATTTTCTCCACCCTAAAGCAATGGGGTAGGAGCACCCCACCCCTCAGGAGTGCCAGCATGAGAACGCCCAGACCAAGCCTGGGCTCACAAGCAGGCCGGCAACCTGTTTCTGGGGGCAGATGCCAATGAATGGGAACCTCAGCCCCCCAGTGCGGGGAGGGGAAGCTGGGGCACTCGGGACGGGGGAGAGGGCGAGGGAACCCCTAGATGCTGCCTGTGCCAAAGGAGCTGGGGGACTGCGTTGGGTGGAGACGCTGCCCAGATGTGTGCCTGGGTGTGCTCTGCTGCTGCCCACTTGCCTGCCCACTCCAGCGCAGGAGCCCAGCGCAGCCTCCCAGGCGGACTGCGGTTGCAGGGTTCCAGAGCCGAGAGCGTGTGCCCGGTGTTCCGTTATTCGAACCTTTCTCTGGGCTTCTCTCCACTTCTGTCTGCGTCTCATTCCTCTTTTCGGAATTAATTGAATTAGGAACAGGTCTTTCTGGGGCGCTTCCACTTCCCGCCCGAGGCTGTGCTAGCCAGGAGGCCAAGGCTGCGAAGTCAGGTCCGCCAGGGCCGAGGGAGCCCCCAAACCCCTTTGGGGACCCGCGTGCCAGTTCCTACCCTCAGCCAAGTCTTCGCCAAGGGCACAGCTGGGCGGGGTCTGGGCAGTCCGCCCGGCTTGGGACATCTGTTCTCGCCAGAGTCGCATTAAAGGCGAGAGGTGGGCCGGGGGTGGTGGTGGTGGTGCTCAGAACCAACCAGGCATCAGGTCGATGCCTGCTTTCTCGACCACAGGCGGAGGCAGCAGGAGACACTGGACTCGCAGAGTTTTTTCTTTCCCCTTGGGAAAAGCGAGCGAATCGTGTGGGGCAAGTAGGGATTTCTCTCTTGCCTTCATCTCTCCTGCTGCTTAATCAGATGCCACATCCGGCCTCACTCCTGGAGGGCAACAGGGTACTCCTGCCCTGCGGGAGGTGCCCAGGAGTCCCCGGGGGCGCCGGCGCCCAGGATACCGTGGGCCGGCCGGCTATGGAACGGATCCCGCTTGCAGCGAACGAGCGCTCGGCTGGGCTCGGAGGCAGAGGCCGGGGCGCCGCGCAGGGGGTGGGTTCAAAACAACTCAGTTAAAACGGCGAAAACACTTGGGTTTATATGGGGGGAGGGCGGTGCTTTTTTAAAAAATCTGAGAAGAACCACACAGCCCCTAAGCAAAACCAAAACAAAATCCTTAACTACTGATCTCTTTGTAGCAAAAGACAGAAAAATTCCTCAAACACTTCTCCCTTGGTGCCTCCACGAGAAAAGCTCCCGGCTGGCTAAGCCCGGCGCCTGGACACCTCTTCACCACCCCAGCGCCCTGGCGCTGAGCCCAGGTCGCCCCCTGCCCACCCTTCGCTCGCGCGTTGGTGCCAGTCTGTGCCACTCAGCCGGTGCCCGGTGCCCGGTGCCAGGCGCGGGGGGAAAGCGGGGAGGAGCTGAGGCTCCAGCTTAAATTCCATGGCATCTGTTCATTATTATACAGTGAGGAGTTTTATATGGACAGCTAAATTAAAGACAGATTTTTGCCAGAATTGCAGATCCCATAAAAATGATGACACAGGATGGGGGCTTTTGCTTTAAAAAAGAAAGAAAGAAAAAATTTAAAAAACAATCCAACAAACCACAACCCAAACCCTTCTGTGCCCTCTCCTCCGACATTGTGGAGTTTCTTTGCCCCCTTTGCCTGCCTCCCCTTCTTCCACCAGCATGGGCTGCCCAGGGAGAACAAAACCCCAGTGGCTCTTCATGCCCGCTCTGCTCACAGATGCCCAGTGACCAACCAGGTCGCTCCCACAGCCGCGGGGGGGGGGGGGCGGGGCGGGCAAGCAGAGGTGGAATAGCCAAGTCCACCTTGGTGTGGAGGGTCAGGATGGGAACTGGAGCTGGGAAAAGAGTGCCAGAAAGGGGCAGGAGTCAGGGGGCCTGACCTTTCCACATTCCTAAGTCAAAGGGCAGGCTGCATTTGGGGCTGGTTGCCAAGGCTGGGGACAGCCGGTGAGTACCAGGCATGCGGGGCCCTCCAATCCAGGGCACCAGACAGTGCCCAGGTCCCCCTCTCTAATGGAGAAGGTGATCCAAAGATTGGGCACCGGGCACAATTTGCCCTGGAGTGGGAGTTGTGGAATTTTTAATTTCAGAGATTCTAGACGACTGGAACCTACACCTTGGTGATATTTGCAGGGGTTCAGAGCTTTGCAGGGGTTCAGAAATTCTGAGTTCTGGGTCAGGGAGCAGACCTCCCAGGCTCCAACTCTGGAGCTCTGGTTGCAACAACTCTAGTTGCAATGATTTGAAGTTCAGGGATGCTGTTGTAGGGTGCTGGGGGAGGCTGGAAGAGTCTGGGCAGGCAACCCAGGGAGGATGGAAGGAGTGAGGGCCACTCTCAGGGGTTCAGACACGTCTCCCCAAATTAGTGGGAGCCTTTCTTATTTTTCTTTCATTCAATTTTTTTTTTCAGGGAAGAAAAATATCTGTGGAGTTCTGTGTCCTCCAGACAATTGCACTGTCTGTGTCTGTGTCTGTGTCTAACTGTCTGTGTGGCTGTCTGCTCATCTCCCTCAGATTTGGAGCTGACAGAATTCATATCAGAAGAGTGAGCACAGGGACATCTGTGTGCGGAATGACTGTGCCTCCTCGAACCTGCCAATCGCTCCTGGCACGAGCTGGGTAACAAATGCCTGTTACCTCGGAATGCTGGCGGGTGGGGGTGGGGTGGGGGAGGGCGCCTGGCACCACCCGGCTGCCGAGCCCTGCCAAGGCCCCCGCCTGCCCTCAGCGGGTCCCGCCCGCCTTCCCCGAGTTGGGGGTCCACGGAATTGGATTGCTCGTTAATTAGCAGCGGTTAGAGAATTTGGGTGTCTCTCAGCCCGGGCCGACCGGCCTCGTCAGCCTCCCTAATCCGGAACCTCCTCCCCTCCTCCCCTCCCTCCATGTTCTCCGGATAAGCTCCGGGTTTCTACTGAGGGCGGGCGGGCGGCCAGCTGGGGATGGGGTGGCTCGCGGAATGCAGGGAAAGGGGTCTCTGGAGGGAAGAATTCCGCCGAAGTTGCCAGGAGGTGTTTCTGTCTCGAAGCGGGAGGCTCTGTGCGGAGGGGGTCTGCATAGACGCGGCTGGGCTGTGGGGTGGGGCAGAGAGACCGTAGATCGCGGACAGAGGACCGAAGAGAGACGGGGCTGAGGAGCTGCGGCAGAAGGGAAGGAACGAGAGAAGGCAAGAGGCCGAGCCGCACCGTCCCCGGTTCCCTCCGCGCCAGGAGCCTCCGAGACTCGGCCCAGCCCGCAGCCGCGACCCCGCGGGCCTCCGCCGCCCCTCGGCCCAGGCCTCCGGCCGCGCTCCCCGATCCATCAGCCGGTTCTGCTGTCGGAGGTGGGGGAAGGGAGGGCGCCACACCACAGCCGGTGCCAGCTTGGGGTGGGGGTGGGGGTTATTGCGAGGAGGGGCGGAGAGCACATCTAAAATTCCGAGACATCTGTTCACCCAGGGAAGAGGCACCGGGCGCAGGAAGGCTGGGCGCCCCACCCGCGGTTCTGCCCGCGGTTCCAGGGGCGGGACTCCCGACCCCCCCGACCTCAGCCAAGCCCCCACCCCCAGCCAGCAACGCTGGCCTGCACAGGGAGGAGGAGGGGGGCGCCGATCTGGGGATCGGACTGGGGGTGTGAAATTCAGGAGCTGCTGTGCTACTGGTGGGTCCTCAGAAGGGGAGAATCAGGGCCCAGGAGGGCTGTGTGGGGTGGAGATCCTGCAAAGGAGGATGTGGAAGGATGTCTGTCAGGCTAGATCTCCTCAGAGCACCCACAGACACCCTCCACAAACACACAACTCAGAGATCATACACACTCAGATATGAATGCTCCCCTTCTTGTAAACATGCATAACTGGCCCCCTTCACACTCAATCACTTATTCGTTCAAGCAGTTTTACAGATACTTGGTCTGTGCTGGGCCTGGGCTAGATAGTGGGGACATACCTTCTTACCCAACAGGAGCTGTGAGCACATTCAGATACCCAAGTGCACGGGCCCTCACACTGCCCTGACACTCACATAGATCCTAGTGGGAGGGGGACCTGGAGGGAGGAGGTTCCAGTGGCAGCACCCTCCTCCTCATCATAAGCAGCTTCCCCCAGGGGAGCCCAGGGCAGGGTCTAGGAGCCCCAACGGGGGGCTCTGGACCCACTGCCAGGCACTTCTCACTTGCTTACCTACTCCTTATTGGTGGGAGCCCCTGCCCCCAGGTTTTCCCTGAACAAGTTCCAACCCCATTGCCCATCAAGTCTTAATGACAACCTCTCTCTCTCCCTGCCTTGACCTGGCACCTGCCCCTCCACCTGGGCTGCCCTAGCTGGGCTAACAGAGGCCAGGCCTCTCAGCTGGGAAATGTCCATGTGGTTGCTACTTAAAAACTGATTTATGAGGCCGGGGCGGCTGCGGAGGCTTGGCCTGCGGTCCTGGTAGTAATCAAGGGCATATGCCCATCTCGCCTGGCACTGCCCAGCTTGTGAGCCCAGCCCTGGCCTCTGCTCTCCTGCTGGGATGGGAGAGGCATAAAAGGTACCAAGCCTTCTTTCTCTTCAAGTCATCTCTCTCCTCCTCCACTCTCTTCCTTTTCCTCCTCCTCCTCTTCTTCCCTTTCCTCTCTCCCTCCTCCTTTCATCCCTCCTCCTTCCCTCCCTCCCTCCCTTTCTCTTCCTTCTCTCCCAAGTGGCACGGACCAGCCTGTGTGCCGGGCTGGCGCTCACAGCTGCAGCCCATCTGCTATGATTGAATAGTGACAGTGATGAGACAGGAGCTGGGGGGAATGGGAGGACATGGGGGCTGCCCTGCCACCCCTCACCCCTCCTTGTGCCAGCCCCCACATGCTTCCTTGACCTCCAGAATGAGGCCATCCGTTTGGCCTGTGAAGGGTGGGGAAATCCCACACCTCTAAATAGTGGGGGAATTCCTTTTCTCCCAACTAGATTCCTGAGAAGAAAGAAGGTGAGGGGTAGGTAGAAAAAAGGCAAAGGAATCGAGGTTGGGAGAGCAGTCTGGAAGAAATGCCCCACATGTCCACATCCGTACAGGCTTGAGCAGGACCGAGACACCAGCACTGAATAGGGTGGGGTGCTGAGGCTCCAGTCTTGGCAGAGAAACACTGTTGTAGGTCCAGGGTCCAGCTCTTTCAGGAATCCAGGAAAACATCCTTAATGGTCCCTGAGGCACCCTGTTCCCTGGACCATGAGGTTCCCCCTCTGTACCCCAGCAAACCTCCTGGCTCCTTCTCTTCAGGAGTAAATTTGAAAAGCCGGGAAAATCACAGTGCCCAAAGGTGGACCTGAGACTGTAGCAAGAAGGTCTAGTCATAGATGAAAGATTTCTCAGCTGATCCTAGTGCAAGACCAAGATGCAGCAACAACATGGAAACTAGCATATGTTTGGAGTTTATTATGTATCAGTAACTGACAAGCATTATACATGACCTGATGAGCATCTCAACCATCTTATGAATTTGGGACTCTGGTTATACCTATACTATAGGTAAGGACACACATTTTGCCCAGCTTGTATCCTAGGCTTGGCTTCTTCCCTCTTGATAGGAAAAAAAGAAAGAATAATTACGAGGTCAAAAAAACTTTAGGAAAAACAAACAAACAAACAAACAAAAAAAAACTTTAGGAGATCCAGTATCCTTTCTTTTTCACTTACTCTTCTTCTTCTGCTTCTCTTCTTCCTCTGCCTGCTTCTCATCCTAAGTCAAATATCCACTCTCCAGTGACCATCCACACATGTTGCTTTCTCTTCCTGCCACTGGTGTAAATAGGTGGAAATACCCCCAAGGGGGCACCCACTCTTCCCATCCCACCCACGGGGAAACCACACAGGCAGATTTGATTGCATCTGGCCTCACCCACCCTGTTTGCTAGGGCAGCTTCTCCTCACATCCATAGTCTTGGCCCATGGGGTCTTTTGCTTGAAGCTCTGGGTGAACGATGCCACTGTGAACAGCTCCAGGACTTCCAGTCTAATCTGGGCCTCTGGGAAGCTCGAGAGAAGCAATTTGCTCCACCTGGCATTCTTCCTCTGCCCTTTCCCTGGACACTGTAGTCTGTCTGGGTCATTCATGCCCTCTCTCACTCCTGCCATCTGCATCTCCACCCTCCCCCTTCCTCATTCTCCAATCTCTTTCCTCTTCCCTTCCTTCTTTCATCCTCTGTCTATCTTCACAATTCTTTCTCTTCCCCTTTCCTCTTTTTTCTCTCTCTCATTTCCCCCTTCATTCTCTCTTGCCTAGTTATATGGTAAACATTTTGGTCCTTGAAATCCTCCCCTCCCAATCAGGAAAGTGGGCATTACTCATGTTCCATAAATTTCACAACTAAGAGGCTGCTGGTGGGAGATCCATTCTTACTAGGCAATCCTACCAGAGGGAAGCTTTTATCTCAAGAGAGGGAGATAGTAAACCATAATCCAATCTTGTGGATAAAATTAAGCAGTCACTAAATCCCTGCAATCCCCAGAACAAATCCAGATCAACATTGTTGTCCACTTGCCCAACACCATTTGGGATAAGAAATCATGTGGGGAGCTATTTGCAGGGTCATTATTGGGTTTCCCTGGTGTCTCTCTCCTTACTATACTGTTTTAAGATCCTCCAGGGCAAGAAGACACCCTGAAAAAGACAACTGGGGGTCAACAGAAAGCACACATCCAGGGTCCCTCACATGCCATTGTACCCCTACCAAACTCTTTTCATTCTTGGCCCTGAAAGGCAAAGATAGATAAATCCTTGAGCCTGATACTGCACTTGGGCAGGAATGGGGGACTGAGATCACCTTCCATTATCATCTCCCTCTCCTTGTCCCAGTGTTCACAATATTTTGTTTCTCCTGGTATCTTCTAAACTCTCTCTCTCTCTCTCTCTCTCTCTCTCTCTCTCTCTCTCCCCTTTATCTGTGGATTTCCCCCTCCCTTCTCTTCTCTCTCCTCCATTCCTTCTTTCTTGTCCATTACCTATCCTAAGTCTCTTTCCAGCTCTTCCTTCTGTAAAGAGGTCTGTCTGATTTCAGCACCACGGACAGAGGCACTGGGTGGGTTTGCCTGACCGGCGGGGCCGGACCCTAGCGGGTCTACTTCTGCTTGCCGGGATCTGTGCAAGTGGTGACTGCCCACGAGTTACTTTCGGCGTGTGTGATTGTGCGTGTGTGTGTGTATGTGAGTGTACCCAAGCCTGTGTGAAGCCCGTGTCTGTGCCTCTCTGGGGCACACGGGTGCATTTCCGGGTGCATCTGTGTGTTTGTATCTGTCTGTGCTGTGTCCCCGCCTGCTGCCTGTGTCCCTGGCTGAGAAAGGGGACGGGATGGGGACGCTCCGTTCTGGAGGTGGGGGAGGGAGCGGGTGGCTTAGTATCCCAGCCAGGCCTGGGGGGCGTCTTCCTTGCCCAGACGTGCTCCAGTCACCATGTGGCATGTGTGCCAGCCGGCACAGGCTGAGGGCATTCTGCCCCGGCAAGGGGGGAGGTGGAGGGGGATGCAGGCAGCTGGAGACAGGCAGGAAGAGGTGGGAACTGAGCTCAGAACTCAACTCTGGGGCCAGGCCCTTTCCATCCTGCATGAACTCCACTCACAGTCACGGGCATGAAGAAATATACAGATTATTTGCCTTTGTGAGGGCCTAGACAGCCAGATACCTCACTCACACACACACACACACACACATATCCTGAGGGAAATGCATGGGAGGCAGGTCTATTCCGGCTTGCACATGTGTGCAGGTCACCTGGCCCTTTTTGTACCAGTTCCTGCACAAATGCACACACACATACACAAACGCCCAAGCCATTCTTAGAGTGTGGGGGAGGCTTTGTGTCACAGAACAGGACATCATCATGTGAGTGGGCCCTTCCCTCCAATGATACCAGGCAACCACGGTAAGGGTCTGGTAGCTCCTATAACAACTGTTCATTGCCCGACAAACGGGCGGTGCAGGCCCTGGGGTTTTCATCAGGAGCGCCTGCCCTCTGCACCCAGGTAAATCTGGGGGGATACTGCTGTTTCTATGCTTCATCTGGGACAGAATGAGTGAGGGAGAGGGGACAGGCATCCGGATGGCTGTCCTCTCCATCAGTCACGCGCTCCTCATGAAGTGCTCATCCCCCTCACAGAGCCTGGCGTACTGGAGACAATCCTAGATTACTCATCCCAGTTTCAATACTAAGTGGCTGTGCGACCCTGGGCAGGTTATTTCTCAGTGTAATTTAAATATGACAGTTCATGTAAAGGACTTAGCTCAAGAGAGTTGTCATTAAGTGCTCACTATCTGTATTGTGACATTAATACTATGGAAAGAGTGGTTAGCCAGATTGGATGAAGTAATGTAGCTAAGCTTCCAGCACAGTGTCTGACCCATAGTGGGTGCTCAATGCATAGGAGGATAGTATAAATTTAGTGGTAGAATTTCAGGAATTTAGGCAGTTAAAGGGAATTGAGAATGAATGACAGTATTCTCTCTCCAAACTTGACCGGCATGCACTCCCAAGCACAGCGGGAGTGGAAGTTAGACTTGCAGAAAAGCTGAAGGGCAAGCGAGGAAGCAAAGGATTGGGGAGGTGAGAGGGAACCCCACTGTTGTGGGGCAGCCAGATCTCTGTCCTTCAGAAGCCTCTAGAGGGTCTCCATTCAAAGTCTGAACCCATCGTCCACATGTCTTCCCTCTTGTTTCTTCTCTTGGCTTCCCCATCAATAAATGGTACCACTGGTTAGTTGCTCAAGCCAGAAACCTGGCAGTCATCCTCAAGTTCTCCCTACCTCACTCTCCACATAGACTCTCACCAAAAACCACTGATGTACCCCGAGTCCAGACACCTCTCTCCTTCCTCAATGCTTCCCCCCTAAGCCAGCTCATGTCACTTCTCATCTCAGTCTCTGCTCTACCTCCCACCTTGCCCCCCTGCAATCCAATCTCCCACAGCAGCTAGGGTAATCTTTTTTTTTTTTTTTTTTTTATGGTACGCGGGCCTCTCACTGTTGTGGCCTCTCCCGTTGCGGAGCACAGGCTCCGGACGCGCAGGCTCAGCGGCCATGGCTCACGGGCCCAGCCGTTCCGCGGCACGTGGGATCTTCTCGGACCGGGACACGAACCCACGTCCCCTGCATCGGCAGACGGACTCCCAACCACTGCGCCACCAGGGAAGCCCTAGGGTAATCTTTTAAAAATATAAGCTGGGCCTTTCGCTCCCTGTCTTAAAATTCTGCAGTGGCTTCCTTAGCACGTAGAATAAAATCCAAACTCCTTACCTGCTGGGTCTGGTCCCTGCTTCCCTCCCCAGTGTCATTTTCTGCCTCTCCCTCTTCATACTCCAGCTTCACTGGCCTTTCTTTCCACTCTGCAAACATTGGAAAGGTCACCTTCCCACCCTAGGGACTGAGCTGCTTTCTTGGCCCAAATCAATCCCCTCGCCTCCCTCTCACTCTTTTTATGACCAGCTCCTTTTCACCCTTCAAGTCTCAGTTGTCCCCTCACCCCCATGAGAAACCTTTCCTGATGTCTTTATCCAAAGTGGTGCCCTGGTTATTCTCTAGTTCAGCATTCTGTTATTTCCTTTGCAGCACTTTACTTAACTCTTCATTTTGTTTTTGTAAATTTATTTTATTTATTTCTTTTTGGCTGCATTGGGTCTTCGTTGCTGTGCCCCGCCTTCCCCTAGTTGGGGCGAGCAGGGGCTAGCTACTCTTCGTTGCGGTGTGTGTGCTTCTCGTCATGGTGGCATCTCTTGCTGTGGAGCACGGGCTCTAGGCTTGCAGGCTTCAGTAGTTGTGGCATGCGGGCTCAGTAGTTGTGGTTCGTGGGCTTAGTTGCTCCGTGGCATGTGCGATCTTCCCGGATCAGGGATAGAACCCATGTCCCCTGCATTGGCAGGCGGATTCTTAACCACCGTGCCACCAGAGAAGTCCTTTATTAACTCTTGACTTGGTGTCTGTCTGTCTCTCCTGCTGGTCTGTAAGCTCTCTGAGGGTAGGGACTGTAGTATTTGTTCTGTTCCCACGGTAAACTCTGGGCGCAGCATGCAATAGGTACTTAGCCAATGTGTTTGTATGGTTGAATTGATGAGTACTTTGATATATTCGAAGAGGAGTGGGGGAAGGGTAAGCAGGTCCTGTAGCCTGGGCTCCAGCCTGCCCCATTAGGGGTCTGTCTCATCTCTCTTTCTTCCTCTCAGGGGGCCTGTCTACTGGCAGCCTCCTAATTATATCTTACTTGACTATAAATCTTTTCGTTAAATGTAATTGAAAAATACACCTTTCCAATCATCACATTAACCTAGCATCCACTCTGAGGCTGTAATTAAAGACTTCCTAGAATCTCCCACTGGCTTGGGAAGAACTGGCTCAGAGATCATCCTCTGCCAATCCCAAACGTGTCAGCAGCAGCCTTCCCGCCTCAGAGAAGGTGGAAGCACAGGACACACGCTGCCCACAGTTCAGGTTCAGGGGGTCGAGTATATTTTCCCTGTTCTCTCCCCGCTGCAGGACTCAGACAGCTGAGAGCAGTGCTCAGACCCCAGGCCAGCACTCTCTCTGGGACCTGAGGTCTGCAAGATCCCCCCTCCTCATTCTCTCCTGGGCTCTGGCTCAGAGCTGTCTCAGGTGGAAAGTCAGGGAGTAAGGGGAAAGAGGATGAATAAAAGCTCTCCCAGCACCTCAGATGAGTCAAGTCTGTCCCAATCAGTCTTTGCAGCTCGCTAAAAACAGGCTGAGGAAACTGATGCTGTGAGGGGCTCTGCAATACGTAGGGATACAGTCCAAATTGAAAGGCCAGGCTCTTAGAACCTAACTCATAATATTGCCCCTTTCAGAGTCCTGGTGCTGCCCTTGGTGACTGGTGCCCTCAGGCTAGCCCCTCTCCCTTTCCAGGACTCTAGTTCCTCAACTGTTCTGGTTCCCTAAGCCCAAAACTCCGGAGTCATTCTTTTTTTTTTTTTTTTTTTTTGCAGTACGCGGGTCCCTCACCGCTGTGGCCTCTCCCATTGCGGAGCACAGGCTCCAGACCGCAGGCTCAGCGGCCACGGCTCGCGGGCCCAGCCGCTCCGCGGCATGTGGGATCTTCCCGGACCGGGGCACGAACCCGTGTCCCCTGCATCGGCAGGCGGACTCCCAACCACTGCGCCACCAGGGAAGCCCCCGGAGTCATTCTTGATAATGCTCTTTTACACCCGCACCTGATTGAAAAGCAAATCTGTCTGCTCGGCCTTCAAAATAAATCCAGAATCAGAGCACTTCTCATCTCCCCACTGCTACCACCCTGGTGCAAGCTGCCATATTCTAGCTCCTGGATGCCCACAGCTTCTGTCCTTGGTCTGCTTCAGTCTCTTTTTGTTGTAGCAGCCAGAGTGATTATTTATTTATTTAATTTTTGGCTGCATTGGGTCTCTGTTGCTGCGCACGGGCTTTCTCTAGTTGCGGAGAGCAGGGGCTACTCTTGGTCGTGGCATGCAGGCTTCTCATTGCAGTGGCTTCTCTTATCGCAGAGCACGGGCTCTAGGCATGCAGGCTTCAGTAGTTGTGGCGCACGGGCTTAGTTGCTCCGCAGCGTGTGGGATCTTCCAGGACCAGGGCTCAAACCCGTGTCCCCTGCATTGGCAGGCGGACGCTTAATGACTGCGCCACCAGGGAAGCCCCTATTTATTTATATATTTATTTGAAATATAGTTGCATACAATATCACATTAGTTTCAAAGAGTAACTTTTTTAAAAATAACAGCTTTAGGGAATTCACTGGTGGTCCAGTGGTTAGGACTCTGCACTTCCACTGCAGGGGCACCAGTTCCATCCCTGGTGGGGGAACTAAGATCCTGCCAGCCGCATGGCCAAAACAAACAAACCCACAAAAATAACAGCTTTATTAAGATATAATTCACCTATTTAGGTGTACAAGTCAATGGCTTTTTAGTATATGAATGGAGCTGTGTGACCAACACCACAGTCAATTTTGAACATTTTCACCACCCCCCAAAGAAACCCATACCCCTTAGCACTCACTCCCCATTTCCCCGCTAGGCAAACAAGATTAAACATCACCTTCTCTAAGAAGTTTTCCAGACTACCCCATCCAAAACTGCACCTTGTTTCCCTTTCCCCCTTCTTTGCTTTTTCTGTTGTCGTTAGTACGTATCACCACCTAAAATACTATGTCTGTTGCACATTTATTATGCTCACTGTCTAGTTTCCCCATCCCCACATCATACTCAACAAGGTTCCTGAGGGGGGCGCTTTATTTATAGTAGCACTCCCAGCACCTAGGACAGGAACAGGTACATAGTAGGTGCTCAGTAAACAAATGTTGCATGAATGAATGAACTCAATAATAAAGGTATTGAGATCAAGGACCTCAAAAGTGGCATCCATTCTCTAGGGGCTGGCAATGAAGACCCATCCTGGGGCCAGCTCTCTGGCGCCTGGATTTCTCTTTCTCCTTACTCTTCCCTCTTGGTCTTCTTTTCTTTCCTGCTTCAGGCACATATTCCCCTCACCTCCACCCTCTGGGCAATCCTTATCACAAACTCCCTAATCTGTAGACTTGACCCTCCTCCTACTCTCCTTCTGCCCTGACCGATCCCTGGCTCTTCCCCATTCTGTTTTCAGACTCAACCCTGGAGAACATCAAGCGGGCGGTCTTCGGCAGGCCATTGGAAGAATTGTCGGTTTCACTGCTTGAGTCCTTCAAGAGTGATGAGCCCTCCAGTAAGCGTTCACATTACTGTGTATACAACTTTGGCCAGGCCCTGAGTTGAGTGCTTTGGACCAGCGCTGTCAGATAGAACTTTCTACAGTTATGGAAATGCTCTATTTCTTTTTCTTAAATTTTATTTTATTCAAGTATATTTGATTTACAATGTTGTGTTAACTTCTTCTGTGCAGCAAAGTGATTCAGTTATATATATTCTTTTTCATATTCTTTACCATTATGGTTTATCACGGGATATTGAACACAGTTTCCCTGTGCTATACAGTAGGACATTGTCGTTTATCCATTCTAAATGGAATAGTTTGCGTCTACCAACCCCAAACTCCCAGTCCATCCCTCTCCCTCCCCACCCCGCACCTTGACAACCACAAGTCTGTTCTCTGTGTCTGTTTCTGTTTTGTAGATAGGTTCATTTGTGCCATATTTTAGATTCCACGTATAAACGATATCATATGATATTTGTCTTTCTCTTCCTGACTTACTTCACTTAGCATGATAATCTCTAGTTGCATCCATGTTGCTGCAAATGGCATTGTTTTGTTCTTTTTTTTTTTTTTTGCACTATGCGGGCCTCTCACTGTTGTGGCCTCTCCCGTTGCAGAGTTGTTCTTTTTTATGGCTGAGTAATATTCCATTGTATATATGTACCACAACTTCTTTATCCATTCATCTGTTGATGGACATTTAGGTTGTCTCCATGTTTTGGCTATTGTGAATAGTGTTGCTATGAACATAGGGGTGCATGTGTCTTTTCAAATTATAGTTTTGTCTGGATATATGCCCAGGAGTGAGATTGCTGGATCACATGGTAAGTCTATTTTTAGTTTTTTAAGGAACCTTCATACTGTTTTCCATAGTGGCTGCACCAATTTACATTCCCACCAACAGTGTAGGAGGGTTCCCTTTTCTCCACACCCTCTCCAGCATTTGTTAGAAAATGCTCTATTTCTGTTCTGTTCAATACAGTAGTCACTAGCCAATATGAGGTTATCAAGTGCTTTAAATGTGGCTAAATATGACCAAGGAAATGAATTTTAAATTTTATTTAAGTTTTGGACTTCCCTGATGGTGCAGTGGTGAAGAATCTGCCTGCCAATAGAGGGGACGCGGGTTCGAGCCCGGGTCCGGGAAGATCCCACATGCTGCGGAGCAACTAAGCCCGTGCGCCACAACTACTGAGCCTGCACTCTAGAGCCCGCAAGCCATGACTACTGAAGCCTGTGCGCCTAGAGTCTGTGCTCCAAAACAAGAGAAGCCACAGCAATGAGAAGCCCGTGCACTGCAACAGAGTGGCCCCACTCACCGCAACTAGAGAAAGCCCGCATGCAGCAACGAAGACCCAACGCAGCCGAAAATAAATAAATTTATATTAAAAACATCATTTAAAAATTTTAATTTAATTTAAATCAATTTAAATTAAAATAGTCACATGTGGCTAGTGGCTTCCGATTGGGCAATGCAGGTTTAAACATGTTATTTTATTTAATCTTTACAATTATCTTGAGGAGTAAGTATGATTGCCCCCATTTTACAAATGAAGAAGAGTGGCTAAAAATGGGACCACCCTCCAATCTAGATCACCTTTTCATGACTTCCCCTGCACCATAGCATTTACTGCCTTCTAATATAATTTACTGATGTACTATGCCTGTCTCCTCAGCCAAAATATAAGTTCTCTGAAGGCAAGAATCTTTGTCTGAAACATCCCAGAGCCTCAAACAGTGCCTGGCACATGGTAGGATATCAATGAAATTCTGTTGAATAAATGAACACACATGCTCAAGGTACTTCTGCCTTTGCAGCAGGAGGGCTGGATTCTAACCTGAGCCCCTTTGCTTCCAAAGCCTGAGTTCTTTCCCTTGAAGCCATTTTCTCTTAAGTAGTCTCCCCAGCTCCCTCCCCAAGTTCTCTTCCTTGGTGACCCTGGCCTGACCCAGGAGTTCCCTGCTCCTGCAATTTCTAGCCCAGGCAGAGATATGGCTTCTTTTATATGACCTTGGCTATGATGCTCATGAATTTTATTAATTTTACCAAAACTCAGAGATCCTCCTGCCTTCAAGGCAGGAGCCCTGGGTCTGTTTTTCAGGCTGTGGCCCCAGGAGGTCTCCCCCTCCTCCTTGGTTCTCTTCCCACCTCAGACACTGCTATTCCTTCCCCTCTCTGCTGAGGAGGGGCTGGGCCAGGTGGCCTGGTCATTTCCTCCTTTCAGAGGGACACCTCTGGGGATACAGTGACATGAAGGTAAGTAGGTAGAATCCTCCCCCATCCCCTGAGTCCCACCCCATGAGGAAGGTGATGAGGTATGTCCTCATGGCTGGGTGGAGGGGCAGGGGCTCTTCCTTGAAACAGGCAACTGGGATTATTCATGACTCCATTAGGAGCGATGAGAGTTAGATAAGCAGGAAGGACTTCCCAAAAGTTAGGAAATGAAGTAAAGGTATGAAGCCTCTTCCCAACTTAAGGGTTAAGAGAACTAAATGCACTCACTTTCCTGTACACTTTCTTGTACATCTTCCTGAATGGTCAATCACAGGTAAAGATGACTGCAGGCTCTCCCCTCAGAGCTCCAGAGCTCGTCCTTCTCCAACTTCTCTTTTCCACTCCTCCGCACCCCTTTTCCCACATCCTTCAGCTCAAGGCCACTTGCTGGGGCCAAAGGGGAGGGGGGCCAACTCCCTAGGTATCCCAGGGAATATTAAGCCACACCAAGAGGGAAGAGCTGACTTCTGATGTGTGGCCCAACCACCTTCTGGCAGTGAGATGGGAGGAAAGGCTAGGGCTTCAGGTCAGTCCCAGCTCTTCCGGATCATAGCTGTGTTGTCCAGAGAAGCTGGTCAACCTCTCTGAGCCTCAGCTTTCTCATCTGTAAAATGGGACTAACAGTATTTGCCCTACAGCATTATACGAGTTGGAAGTGGCTCATGGGAAGTTCCTGGCACAGGGTAGACACTTAATTATTATGATTATTATTACTTAGCCTCCAGGAGGCCCTCGCTTTCATCCCCATGGATGATGGAGGACCTTTTCCGCGCCTTGTTCTCCTTTTAGACCAGTGCAACGGTTTCCTTACTGGATTCCCTGCCTCTAGTCTCACTCTGTTCCAATCCAACCTCTACACCCTGCCAGAATTCTTCTTCTAAAACTCAATACAAACACATCCCTCCCTTCTGAAAATTCCTCCCAAGTTCCCCACTGCCTACCAGGACACAGGAAGCATAGTGGATTAAGAGTGTGGCCTCTGGGCTCAGACCTAGGTTTGATGCTCAGTTCCGTTGCTTTCTAGCTATGTCTCTTGGACAGTTACTTAATACCCCTGAGCCTCGGTTTACTCATCTTAAACATAAAATAACAGTATCTGCTTAGTGTGGTTATTGAATGAAGACACAAGGCAATCAATATAAAGTGTCTGACACGTGGAAGATGCTAGCTCTACCTATTATAACAATATGCAAAAGTTGTAACTCCTGAGAATGGCATGCAAGGCTGTCTATACCAGTTAGACAATAGGAAAGACTTCCCAGTTTTTTGGGGGTTTTTTGCGGTACGCGGGCCTCTCCCGTTGCGGAACACAGGCTCCGGACCTGGGCACGAACCCGCATCCCCTGCATCGGCAGGCAGACTCTCAACCACTGTGCCACCAGGGAAGCCCCAGACTTCCCAGTTTTTAGAGCAGGATTGTCATGATGAAGCAGCTGGCCTGCCTGTCCAACCTTGTTTCTCCCCATCCTCCACATGAACCCCACGTTGTGGTTGGCAAGTGTGTTACTCACCATCCCCCACGCTGAGACTTCTTTCAGCGCCTTTGCACATGTTGTTCTTGCTGCCTTGAATGCTCTTTCCTTGCCCTCCTGGTAAATTCCTACTCATCAATTAAGACCTCATTCAAGCCTACTGTCCTCTTCAAAGATTTCCCAGACCCCTGAGCAGGCTCAGTCGCGTTCTGGTCCTTCACCAGCCCAGCCCTGACCTCTGCTCAGCATCGGGTTAAGAGCCACATACCTCAGGACCAGGCAGCCTGGGTTTGAATTCTAGTTCTGCCACTTCCTAGCTGGGTGACTTCAGGCAAGTTACTTCACCGGTCTGTGCCTCAGTTTCCTGATCTGGAAAGGGGGGTAATGATAATAGTATCTATGTGATAAGGGTGTGAGGAGTAAATGAGTTACTACGTGTAAAGAATTTGCTCCCACTTGGCACAGGGTAAGTAAGGGTAAGCTGCCATAATTATTATTCAAGCCTCTCTTGCCTTCCAGGGCAAGGTTTGGTCTACATGTGTGTCTTCCTCACTAGGCTGTGAGCTCAGAGGTTAAGGGCAGGAGCTGAATCATAGGCTGCTGCAGAGTAGACACTTGGCACCTCCACCTGGATGGACAGTCACGAAGGCTCTCCTTTATCAAGAGCTTTCTCGTCTGTCCCTTAGGGTAATTCTATGAGCTGGGTACTAATGTTCTTTCCATTTTACAGATGAGGAAACTGAGTCCCAGAGGTAAATGCCTTGGGGTCTGAGTAAGCAAGCAAGTAGCAGAACCCAGGGCTACTCTTGGACCCAGATGACTCCAATCAACCCCTCCTCCTCCCACTCCTGAGCCTCAATTTCCTCATCTATAAAATGGGATAATAGCTATTCTTCCCCTGTCTCAGGTCTACAGTGTGGATTAATTTATGTAAATGTAAGAGATCTTGAGGAAGAATGAGGTTGGAGTCCCCCTTATGAACTGGGTAATGCTGTCTAGGATAAAAACAAGAACTTTTCTAGGGGTGAAACTGAGGAGTAGCTGAGACCCAAAAGGCCCCAAAGCCCCAATGCATCCCTCTCCTTAGGGTTTGTCTGGAGCCTGGGGCCAATTCAACAACCTCCCCCCTTTCCTGGGCCCACTGCCAGCCCCTCCGCCCCTTCACCCGCCACCCATTGCCACTGGAAGACAATGGTGGGCAGGCCCAGCCTTTGTGAGAGAGGTCAGGCCAGTTCATCTTGGGCTGGGCTGGGGAGGGGCGCATAGGGGGACCAGGGGAAGGGAGGAGAGAGGACGGCTAGTGGGGACAGACAGCAGAGGGTCTGTGAGGGATGGGAGGACGTGGGAGGCCAGAAGCCTGAGGAATAAAAGCTTGAAACAGGCTTTGGGGAGCTTTTCCTCCGAATGTAGATTTGAGCTCCTATTAAACTTGCCAAAAATTTGTGTTAGCTAATGGATTCTTAATTCTGTCTAAAATGAGAGAGGGAAAATTATGCCATTCATCTTGTATTGGTTTGAAATTACATCTGACACCTAATCGATCATACTGTGGAACATTAACTCTTTGGAAGAGGCCCAACTTCTCCTCTCTCCCTTGCTTTCCAGTGTTCTCCAGCCGCTCCCACCCCCTGACTCCTTCTTTTGTATTTCATTAACTAAGCAAAGCTCTGGCTGTCTCTGGGGGTGAGGGGTGGGAGTTAGGGAAAGGGTTCATTTGAATCAAAGGAGATAAGCAGGCCCCCAATCTTGTGCCCAAAACCAGAGCCCCAGCTTCCAACCTTCACGTGACCTCCTCTCTCTGCCTCCTTTTTCCTGTGCATCCTGAGATCTGGAAGCGCAGAATGGAAGGCATTGGGGTGTGGGGTGACCTCAGAGCCACCTTGGGGGCACCAGGGAGAGGCAGGGAGCCAGTCAAAGCTGAGCTAGCACCTGGGGCTGGGGCAGGGGCCGTGGCAGGGGGCTCACCTGCGACTTGCCTGGCAGATGGGTGAGACGGAGGAGGGCAGATGACAATAGATTTGCCTCTGGGGATCCTGATGAGCTCTGACTGAAAACCCCAACCCCAGACCTGCTTTTCCAGGAGGAGGACTTTCTGGCAGCAGGGAGAGCCCACTGGAGGCCGACAGACCTGGGCTAGGATCTTGGCTTCACTGCTGATGAGCTGTGTGACCTTGGGCAAGTTACATAACACCTCTGAGTCTCAGTTTCCTCCTGTGGCACAGAGCTTTCTGTGAGGGTGAGAACTGGATGAGACTATCCAGGTAAAACTGGGACAGAGCCCGTCGCCTGGCGCACAGTAGGTGCCCAATAAAGGCGACAGTCAGAATCCAGACCAACACCCTCCCTCCCCACTTCTGCTGCTTCCCCTCCTCGCTCCCCTGCCCCCAACCCCATTCTTCTCTCCCACCTCCAACTCCCTGGCCCCTCCCTCAGGGCAGACACAGGGCTGAGAAGCCACAGGGTCAGGTCAGGCCAGGAGGGCCAGTCAGAATCTCCTCCTAAGAGGACACCCAAAGGAGGCCTGGGCCCCTGGGTCTCTGCAGCGCCCCCAGCCCTCTTCCTTCCTGGAGCTCCTCTGTCTCTTTCAAGAGTTGTGGGAGTTATCGCCTGCATGGAGTTCTCTCTCAGCACTCCCCTCCCTGCCCGGAAGGTAAGGTCTCTTGAGGAAGGGGATCTCCCGGAAGCGAGGCCAGGAGGAGCGGCAATCCAGCTGGGAGAGAGACACCTGCTTCTATTGCAGCATCTCTGACCTCTGCCTGCGGATTCCAAAGGGCTCCTGTCCTCAATCCGGGCATCCCATCTTTTATTCGCGAGGGGTAGACTGGGCTGGGAGGGGGGCTTGGTCCCTCAAGAGCATGGGAGGGCAAAGGGAACCAGGTGGGTGAGAGAGAGGGGAAGGGTGCAGGGACACTGCCACCACCTCTATTCCCCAGGGGGTACCATGGATTCTCCCCTTGGCTGACTTCGGGCACTAAGAAAGGAGAAGATTCCAGCGCCCTCCAGCTCCGTGTCAAGGGGGTAATCATGGAAGGAATATAGCGTGCAGCTGGTCTCTGGTGCAGGATGGCATGGGAAGCTGAGATGCCTTTTCATGAAAATCTGGGCCATTTCTGGACCGTCTCAGTGTAGACTACTCTCGTTAAGCACCCACAAATACTAGAATAAATAGACGTGCCGATGAAGGGCCCAGGCTGGTTTAAGTGACCAGTCAAGGTCACACAAGGAATCATTAGCTCCTATCAGGTACCTGCTCCAAAGGCAGGAAAGAATGGCCTAGAATGTCCTCACTGCATTCTCGGGCCTTGTGGAGGAGCTCCAATGCGGGGGGCTAAGAATGATGGGGAAGTCTCACCTAGCGCCCTCATTTTACAGAGGAGGAACCCACAACTCAGAAAGGGGGCGCAACTGACCGGGGCCACAGGGTGAGGCAGGCAGCCGAGGATGTGGGCCTCTGGCTCTCAGTCCCCTGATTTCCCCACCCGCATCATGAGTCTGAAGGGGTGTTTTCTGGGTCACTTGTCCAGCAGAACCCACATGTTTCTGGGGAGGGGCTGGAGTTTGGGGAGGGAGTAAGGAGAGATGCTGAGAGATGCTTTCCCTGAAGAGTGAAGAGCAGAGGGGGTTGGGTGAGGGTTTCCTAACTCCACCTCCGGCCCCAACACACATACAAACACACAGAGGCAGGATTCTACTTCCCAGTGTCCCTGCTCTGGGGAGCTTGCTGTTTCCCAGGAGACGCCTAGCGGAGATGCCCCTTCCTGCCAGTCTCCCTGGTAGCCACTAGGCGGCTGTGGCTCCCTCTTCTGCCTAGAGACACCACAGCAAGGGTCTCACGTGGTTTGTATTAATAGGAAGTGGAGCCCAGGCCTATAAACGCTGAGGATGGAGCAGGCCAGCCAGGAGCAGGTGGGAAGCAGGGTCAGTAGGTAGACTCAGGCAGCTGCTCACAGGGCCACATTGATCAAGGGCCCTGGACGGCCTGGCATGCCTAGATACGTCTGGTGACCAGAGGGGAAAGAAATCCTCCCTCCCTGACATCTTTTTTCCCAAATTGGGAATGTTTTTATTGTGTTTTTACCTTGAATATGAAAGTAATGCATGATTGTTACAGAAACAGATAATTCCAACAAAACAGAATAAACAAAAGCTCCAGGCTCAAATTCTAGGCTCTGCCTTTTCCCACAGGAAAGCAATTAGCTTCTGGCTCAAGAGTCCAGGGCAAGAGGCTGCTGTGTTCAGGAAGGAAGGCGGAAGCATCACGACACTGCGGAACGTTCTATAATCTGGGGGATCCTCCTGAAGTAAATACCCTTGTATTAGAGAGGCTGACATGTGTGTCTGTCTGTTTTGCCCCCGGATCAGTGGCTTCAGGGTAAAGGTCTTCCCACCCACTCTGTGTTATTCCCAAACTCCCACCTGCTGGGTGCACCAGTGTGGTCACCCAGGAAATACAGACTGGAAGAATAAATGAATGAACTCACCCATGAGGAAACACGCCCAGAGATAAGACACTGAGTTGCCAGAGTGGCCCAGATCAGGTTCGCAAACCCCACTATCACTGGAAAAACTGGCCTCAAATCCTTCACCAGCTTTCTCTCTCCCAGGGCTGAGGAAAGCTAAAGGTTGGAGTTAGCCAAAAAGCCTAAGCGTATATAAGAAATAGTCCAGGTTTGGCCCTTGGAAAGGACAGGGCCCAGGCACTAGAGGGAGACTGTCATGGCTTGTAGGAAGAGAGGCCCCATGGAGAGAGGCATGGAGAACCTGATGTGAATTAGAAATTAAGTCTATGCCAGATTAAGCTCTAGGAGAACTCTTTTTTTTTTTTTTTTTTTGCGGTACACGGGCCTCTCACTGTTGTGGCCTCTCCCGCTGCGGAGCGCAGGCTCCGGACGCTCAGGCTCAGTGGCCATGGCTCACAGGCCCAGCCACTTCGTGGCATGTGGGATCCTCCCGGACCGGGGCACGAACCCGCGTCCCCTGCATCAGCAGGTGGACTCTCAACCACTGCGCCACCAGGGAAGCCCTATGAGAACTCTTGAACAACAAGATTTGATAAGCTTCTGGGCTGGTGAATGTATCATGTGCTGGGAAGGTGGTGCACCCCAGTTCCATGGGGATCCTTCTGGACCTTGCCCTGTGTACCCCTTCATCTGCTGTCTGCTGTTCTTTTGCAATCTTTATAATAAACTGGCAAATGGAAAAAAGAAAAAAGAAAAGAAAAAGGGAGGGAGGAAGGAAGGAAGGGAGGGAGGGAGGGAGGAAGGAAGGAATGAAGGAGGGTAGAAGTTAAGTCCATGCCATACCAATGAGGTGGAGAGTTTTGTCCCTTTGCCCTGACAAGGAAGCAGCTCTGGCTGGAAGGTTCCAGGTCTTCCTCCAATTAAAAAGGGATGTAAGCATATGGAGACTTAACCTCCTTCAAGGCAAGAGCAGGGATCCACCCAGCACAGCAGCAGGGATGGAAGCCAGCCCCTCATCTCCCTTTCTCTTTCTGGCCAGAATTTAGGCAGGGTCCTGCCATCAACATATTATCCCATTCAGCTATTGACAACTGTCAGGGGAGTCTTAACCCCATTTGACAGATGAATAAACCAAGGCTAAGAAACGTAAAGTCACTTGCCCAAGTCACAAACCAAGTAACTGACCTAAGAAGAGCCTCTAATCTCAGGTCTGGCCCCAGATGCTCTTTCCACTGAGGCCTCCCCTCAGCACTTGGTTTCCTGGGGGCCAGGATTTCATGGCCAGACCACCCCTGCTAGATGTGGGGACAGGTTCTCTAGAGGCCCCTGGCCTTCCTTTGAGCGCAGATCCTTGCCATGTCCTGTGTTGTTTGAGCAGACCCTGTCCCTACTTCCCCTAAGAACTGTACTTAAGGCACCCAGGGAAGCATCTGATAAGACATGTGCCACCCTGTCTTGGCCCATGTGATCAGTTCTCCTCAAAGATGTCACATTCCCCATTTTGCCAAGGCTTGTTGCACCGAATTTCTCAGTCCATCACTGTGCTCCCTCCCCACCCCAAACCATCCGTACCCTCCTGTGGAAGGGGCAAAACCTTTGCTGAAGGCAGGCCCGAGGCCGGCAGTGTTCTTGGCCCAGGGAGGGCATCTTGGGCCCTTGGGACGGAGTTCAGAGCCGGCCTCAGCTCCGCTCCTCCTTGGGGCCCTCCCCGCCCACCGGGGGCAAAGGCCGGCCGGCTCTCCCTACCCGCTCTGCCTGGCCTGCCGCAGCACGGCACCGAACACCCGGCAGCCCGAGGAGCGACTGGGGGCAAAGGCCGAGGAAGGGGCCCGCAGATGCGGCCTCGGCCCCCCCCCTCCCTTGGCCGGGGCCCCCACGGTGTCGGGGAGCAGGAGGAATCAATCAGGATAATGAAGCCGCAGCCTGCCACGCACCGCGGGGGCACTGAAGAGCCGGGGCCGGTGCCAAGTCCGCCAGACGGTTCGGAGGAGCCGAACCCGTGGCGGTGGCGGCGGCGGCGGCGGCGGCGGCGGCGGCGGCGGCGGCGGCGGCGGCGGCGGCGGAAGCCCGGAGTCGGCGCGCGGAGGCCGAACGCAGCTCCGCGCAGGCCCCTGGCAACCGCGCCTTGGCAACCGGGACGCCCAAGAGAAATCTTAAAGCTGCAGCGCCTCTTTCCTTGCCGCCGCCACCGCCTCCTGGACCCCAGGGGAAAGGGGCGTGCCCTTAGTGGTGGGAGTCAGGCTCTGTGCCTCTCGGGATTTGGGGGTCTGACTCATACCCTCACTCGTTTGTTTATCAAATGTAGATTGAGCCTACGCGCCCAAGCAAGGGCTAGACTGGGGAGGGGAATGGGCAGTGATTAAAAATTGAGCGAGGTCCTGCCAAGAGGAGTTCACAGTCTAGCGCGCAAGGCAGACCAGACTGGCTGAGGTGAGCAAAGAAAGCCCGGTGTTACCCAGGATGAAGGGCTTCGGCTGGAGGGCTGAGGGGCTGTTACAAAATAGTCTCACAGCACCTGCCTTGCTCCAGGCTATGGGTTAGCTGCTTCTTTCCTGTTATTATACCCCCACCAGCCCTGTGAGATGGTATTATTATCATTATCGATCCCATTTAAAGATGAAGAATTAGAGGCCCAGAGAGGTGAAGGGACTTAGCCAAAATCTCGTGTTATGTTTTGGACAATCTAGGACCGATTTACATGACTTCTTACGCTGGCCAGTTTTCATTACAGCATGATGTTTGGAAGGTTAGGCTTGAGTGAGGACTTCCCAACACAAATCGTGTAAGAAGTGGGGAGAAAGGGTAGCTGAGATAAGAGATGGCTACTTCTCCCTTCTGCTGCCCACTACCCTGACCCTGTCTGTCCTGTCCTCATGTGCAGGCCTGTATGTGGGCAGAGGGCTAGAAGCGGTGACCTCCAGAGTTCCCTCTGGTTCTGTGATTTGATATCTCCTGCCTGAAGTCCAGGCACTGTGCCACTCCTCTGGGCAGTAGTAGTTGGCAGGGGGCTACAAACTGGGGGAGATTCCAGTCTTCTGAAAAAGGGGGTCAAGGGTGATGGGGGAGGATTAAAGAAGTGGTAAGGGGTCTTTGGCAAAAGAAAACCTGAGTCAATATCATTAGGCAGGCTGGGCCTCATCTTCCTGTCTCTTGTCCACCTGTCTTTCTCTTTTGGCACATCTATTCAGGTAAGAAATTTGTGCCAGGGCCTGAGGTAGGCTCTGAGGCTGTTGGTGAGGCAAAAGTCATGCTGGCTTTGGAACCAAGCTCATCTGGTTTTAAATCCTGCTCTGACACTCATCAGCTATGTGAGTTTGGGCAGGTGGCTCAATCTCCCTGAGCCTTATTCAGTTTCTTTATCTGTAGAGTAGAGGCATTAATATCTACCTTTCATAATACCTTTATTGTGAGACTTCAATGCAATGAGAAAAATGTATATATGGTGTTTGGCACATGGCAAATGCTTATCAAAAGGTAAATTTAAAGATGTCTTTGCTTATTTTGGTAGTCTAAATGTCCACATCCTGATCCCTGGAACCTGTGAATGTTACCTTATCTGCAAAAAGGGCCTTTGCAGATGTGATTAAGTTAAGAATCTTGAGATAGAATATCCTGGATCATCTGGGTGGGCTCTAAATGCCACAGGTGTCATTATAAGAGAGAGGCAGGGGAGATTATACACACACAGAAGAGGAGAAGGCGACGTGAAGACAGAGGCAGAAATTGGAGTGATGTGCCCACAACCAAAGAATGCCCAGCAGCCACTAGAAGCTGAAAGAACAGATTCTCCCTTAGAGCCTCTAGAGGGAGCACAGTCCTGCTGACACCTTGATTTGGGCCCAGTGAAACTGATGAACTACTGGCCTCCAGAAATGTGAGACAATAAATTTCTGTTATAAGTCACCAAGGTTGGGGGAATTTGTTACAGCAACCTGGGGAAACCAATACATTTACATTGGAAATTCCATCTTGAACAAAACCCAGTGCCTGCCCTCTAGGAGTTCACAGTCTAGTGGGAAATGAGAGAAGTAGACAGTGCATAGGGATGCCCAGAGGGTGGAAGGGTAAGGTAGGTAAGGCTGTTGTAGTTGGAGAAGAAGTTAGCCAGGTGAGGGGCTAAAGCAGGAAGGGCATTCCAAACAGAGGAAACAGTGTGGGTAAAGGCACAGAGTAAGAGAAAACACTGCCTTCAGGAAACTCCCCACATTTGGAATGGCAGGTGCATGGGGATGTGGGGGGTGGCATGACAGAACTGCTGAGGTGGGAGGCAGGGGCAAGAGAGCCGAGTAGCTTCCACCCCTGAATGGAATCAAGCTGTCTGCCCTGGGCTGGCACTGGGTCCCCAATCAGAGAATCCTAGACTGTCAGTTATGGACAGAAGCCTTAGAGACCATCCTGTCCAGTCCTGCCATTTCACACATAGGAAAATTGAGGCCCATAGAGAGAGTCCATCCGGGGAATAAGCTAGAACCAGATGGCCACACTCTGGCCTCTCTTGAGCCTGGGTGTCCCATATCTGAGGGTCTCAGAGACACTGCCTGGTGGTTCCTCAGTAGCCCACTTCCAAAAAGCACAGGCCCTGTGGTCTCTAAACAAAGAGGGGATTATTTGCATATTATTTGCATGTTGTTAATTAGATGAGGGAGGCAGATTCACTCAGCCCCTTCCCTTCATGTCCCCCTGTCCTATCTCACTCCCATTGAGTTCTTCTTCCTCAACCATCTCTTGCCCTCAGCAACTTCTCCCATAATTCCAGCCCAGGCCTCACCCCTCAAAGCCCCTTACCTAGCCCCAGCCCAACCCCTACTGTATTGTTTGGTCCTGTCTGGAAAAAGTACCTGGTGTGTCTTTAGTATATCTAATCTGGATGGAGGTTCTTGGAGCATGTTGTAGTGGAAAGGGAGTTGATGGGCTTTCCAGCTCGAGGTTTTCTCTGAGAATGGGGAGCGGTGAGCTCTGTCTCCCGGTAGCCCAGGGGCCATCTAAATGGGGCTATGGAGTGAGGGAGGAGGGTGCTCCTTGGGGATCTGGGGGGCAGGTGCCAGCTGCATGCCCCAGGCCTGCCCCAAGCCTCTTGGCTGGCAGCCACACCAGCCCACAGAAGAGCTGCCTCCTTCTTTTAGGGAGGGGGAATCCTGGGGAAGGTCAGGGAGCATCACTTGGCCTAGCAGCCTAAGATGGATAAGGTTGAGGTTACCATGCGAGTCCTTATGGATCCTCCAATGGGGACAGCACATCCAGATTCTGGGGCTGTCATCAACCCCGTCCAGAAAATTATGAGGCACTGTGCTAAACTAAGCCCAGTGTCTCCCTGAGGGTAGACACTCAATCGAGTTTTTCTGATAATGAGGGGAAACAGGTAAGGAGGAAGGCGAGTCACAGAAAGGCACAGGCTCTGCCTCTCTCACCTGCCATTAGCCCCCTCTTCTCTCTGAAACCAAGGCTATGCCCAGAACCTCTCTCAGATGAGATGTCTGAGCCTGTCACCTGATGGCCACTGGAGAAGGCACCACACTGTAGCCATGACAGGTACACAGGATGAGCTCAGGTGCCCCCTACGCCATCCTGGCAGAGTTGATCTGGGCTGACTCAAGGTAGCTGCCAGGAGCTGGGGAACGTTGGTGCATTAGGATTCGTGGAAAAACCTGAGGCACAGCTCTGGCTAGCACCTTGCAGAAACCAACTTGCTCTGGTTAGGACAGTGGCCTGGATATGAGAAGAAAGACTGACCTGCACATGTGAATAATTCTTCTCCATGTATGAGTGATGTACAAGGTGCGTGTATACATGCTACAGGGGGACTCAGGAAGCATTCTGACCTGCATACACAGCTGTGTATACATATCCCAGTGTGCACAAGTATATGTGGCCTGTGAGTGTCTTCATGGAATTCTACCTTTTCTCTGCTCTGGGACTTCTTTTCTTGTTTTCTGGTAAAACGGGAAGTGGGAATGTCAGTTTCACCGTCCCCAGCCCTGCTCCCTTGTGTAGAGGTCCCCTGCCTCCATTTGCCCATGACAGCAAGCAGTGGATCCCTCCCTGGTCCTGAGTGGGGGGTTCTAGTTGCTTACTGGCCTGGATGACTCCATCCTGCACCAATTCCTTCTTCCCCTAGTGTGCCCCATGCCACTCCCACACCTAGTGTCCAAGTCAAGGGGAGAGGTGGGAGGAAGTGGGGTGATGCTATGGGCGTGGGTGTAGGAAGGGTGGATCAGATACTGTTCGATTTTGCCCGGGTCCCTCTGGATCACTGCTGCTCATTTAAAATTCTGATTTAAAGCCGAGCGGCTCTTTAAATTTCCACATTAGCATGCTGCCCTGATGCCAGGCCAAGATGTTGGGATGGATTTGGCAAGAACGCCTCCAACAGCAGCACTTGCCAGCAATAAAACAACGCATGAATAAAAGAAGGCTGGCTTGGCGGCAGCGGCAGCCCAGGTAGCTGGGTGAGTCAAGGAGGGGCCCTCATATGCAGAGGCTCAGAGACATGAAGGCCTGTGCAGGGCACATGTGAGTGTAATACTCTGCGGCTGTCTTGGCCCTCACCCTCAATCTGTGCCTGCAGTGGAATCTGGAGGGAGGGCCCGGGAAGGATGGTGGTTCCTACCCTGTGCCTGTCTCACCCCCCTCTCCACAGGGTTATCTTCCTGGAGGGGACAGATGTTGCTTTTGATGAGGACACAAGGACTTGGCCCATAGCCTGAGTTGTCCTACTTCATTAGGGGCCCAGAGAACAGGTGGGGTCAGAGAGAACAACACTGCCTAGAATGGCTTCCAGATCCATGACCCCGGGTGCCTAGGTGCTGAGGGGCACTGTCAGGATAAGGGGGCTGGGTGAGAGGCTGCCATGAGGACTGGGTATTGGTCCTGAGCTGGGTGGGAGAGATGCTCTGGGCTGGGTGGTTGGCTAGAATGAGGAGTGGCCAGGGAGAGCAAAGGGCGGCTGGGCCTGGCCTAACTCGAACTTTCTGCAGACTCGGGAATGTTATTTGAGGTTAGATGGCAAGGGCAGCAAAGAGGTCAGATAAAGCGCTGGACTGAAGCCTGGCCACTCCTAGAGGTCATTTTGTCCACCCCTGCTTCCCAGGGTCTAGAGAGTTCAGCTCCAAAGGACTTGAGGCCGCTGGATTCTGTGTTCCTCTGCTCCAATCACCTGGCCGAAGCTCATCACCAGCCCCCAAGAGATTTCAAGGAACAAGCGGACTATCCTGCTCTTACCATCCAGCCCTCCCACTTGGTCAAACCATCTTCTTCCTTGAAGCCCAGGGGAAGAGACAGAAGCAAACAGAGGGGTGATAGCAGATAGTCTCTGCAGTCTCAGCTAAGGCAGTAAGGCAGAAAAGGGGGGTTTTATGCAGAGCACCCTTCCCCAGTGGAACTCCTCCCTTCCAGCTCACGAGTGATTTCAGGCCCCAACATGGGGAGACATTGTTGGGACTTTGAATTCTCTCAATCCCTGGAGAAGCTGGAGGGCAGACAGGCAGGACCAGGCTTGGGCAGGGCAAGGGCCCCATATCCTGGGACTTGGCCTGTCCTGTCCTGATAGCTTTTTCCAGGGAAAATGAAGTGGCCTGGCCTCCCAGGCACCTTGTTCCCTGTTCCACACATTGCAGATGAGTCAACACTGGGGTGGGGGTGTGGCTACTAAGCTGAGTTTAGGCCAGAGAGATGTCCTTCTGTCATTTTTTCATTCACTCAACAAATATTTTCCAAAGAGCTGCTTTATACTAGGCACTGTGCTGGGCACTGGGAGCACACTGGTGAACACAGACAGACATGGTCACTGTCCTTGTGGAACTTTCCATCTGGTGAGGGAAATAGGATCATTATTCAAATGACTGCACAAATAAGTATGAAATAACTGCACTAAATGTTATGAAAGAAGACTATATAGTACCATGAAAGTATATAATCAGGGGACTTGGCTGAGTCTAGGGAGCTGAGGATGAGCTTG
This sequence comes from Aethalodelphis obliquidens, assembly GCF_003676395.1. Taxonomy (NCBI): domain Eukaryota; kingdom Metazoa; phylum Chordata; class Mammalia; order Artiodactyla; family Delphinidae; genus Aethalodelphis; species Aethalodelphis obliquidens. Next base: position 4,136,610 of record NW_020838033.1, on the reverse strand, counting down.
CAAAGGAGACAGAGAAAGAGCAGCTAGAGTGGTAGGAGAACTGGCAGTGACATCACAGAACCAAAGGACGAGGTGGTCAACTGTGCTGAGAGATGCTGCGAGCTGGTGAGACACCTATTTGCCCTGACTCTTCACCTGCTAGCTGTGAGTACAGGTATGGAAAGGCTCTGGCATTGTGCCTGGCTCACAGTTGGTGCTCTGTAATGTTAGCTCCCTTTTCCCCCTCCCTAAGCTGAGCTTCCCTCCAGGGACCCCAGATTTCTGGAACAAAGGAACTGCCTAGGCTTAGCCTCCTCTGTCACCTCAGGCCCCAAACCCCAGCCTTCCAGTGGTCAGTGAGGGACTCTGGGCCTCTCCACTTTAGTCCCTTTACATAGAGCTCTACCATCCCCCAAACTCCTTCTTCCTTTGCATTGGTCTTCCATGAAGAGGGGCTGGGGTTAGGTCTTGGAAAAAGATGGCATTCTGGCTGTGCTTCTGGGGCTGCGTCTGAGAAGGCAGTTGGCATCCTCAGCAGCTCTCAAAGCTGCCTGGGGTGAATCTGAGGGTCTTAGGTAGTGAGAGGGAGCAGTGGGGAGATGAGGAGGGGGGCTGCCCACCCAAGGCGGCGTAGAGCCCAGAGCCTTTTCCATTGCAGACACCCCATCTGTCTCCCACAGAAGGCTCGGGTTGGAGGAGGTGCCGAGGAGGGGGGTACAGAGGGTGAAACTGTACAGTCTGAAAGTGAGTACAATGGCAGTGAAGGTGCTGACTGGGGAGAAGGTGGAGGGTCAGGACAGGGAATCGGCAGGAAGAACTAGAGGTCAGAGGCTGGGAATGGAGGTGGGGAGGGTAGGGGCACTGCATGCTACTCTCCCATATAGCTTTGTGTTTGATTTTGATTTAAAGTTCCCTACCCCACTGACAAGAGGGCAAAGAATCACACTTTTCTGGCTAAAAAAATGACGTTCCTAAGCCCGGGGCCAGGCTGGATTCATGATGCTTCCCTCTTCCCAGCAGTCAGACCTTTGCCAAACCTTAAAATAATATTTTAGTTAAATTGGGTGGCTTCCAAGGTGTTTTCTTTCACATATTACTTTAACTGATCCTGCTAAAGTCCAGGGAGGTAAACATTATTATTATTCACCTGTAAATAAAGCAACAAGGAGTTTCAAAGATTAAGTGAATAACTTGGATCACAGGAGAGTAAGGAGAGGGGACCGGAACCCAAGTCTCCTGACTCTACATGCAGCCATTAGGCTACTCTTGGGCCTTCCTTGCTCCTCATTTTTGTTGATTATTGTACCACCTCCACTGCCAGGTCAAGTCTGAGGTTTTCTAGTAGGGAGCTCAGACCTCCTTCCCTGAAAAACCCAGGCCTTGTTGAACACACATCGACACAGAACCCCCCTTTCTAAAGTCTAATCCAGACATTAGAAAACTGGACATCCCCAGAGGGGTGAGCCTCCCATATACGGAAATATGAGAGCGCCCTAGACCGGAAGTGGTGAGGACGGAGGGACGGGGCAGGGTGTGGGGAGAGGAAAATGCCAGGCCAGGAAGCAGCTCTGTTGGCATCCATTCCAGGTCCTGAGTGGACCCTTGGGAATCCCTTTGGACATCCCCTCTCCACATTCCAAGTTCTAAATACTAGTTTTTTTCCTCTACCTATACTTAAGAGAATATGATTCCACAGCTTCCCTACCTACTCCAGTCTTTTCTCCAACTCTTCCCTGTTTGGAAATTCTTCCTAGGGTGTAACTTTATAAGGCTGCAGCTTATTCCTTTTAAAACAGATGCCAAGGGAACCCAAGACAGGGCTTCGGCTATTAAATATAAATAGACAAGGGAGGGAAACTGAATATAGAGACAGATATTATATCTCTCAGTCTCTGCGAGTTATTAGGAAGAAGGCACTAGTGGTTGCTAAGCAACAGGTCTCCATAGATGACAAGGCACCTAGAGGAAAAGCCTCCTTTGACTGAATATTGGGGTGAGAGAGTAGGGAAGGTGGGGGTCGAAGGGCTATAGACTGGCAGGCTGGGCTTCTGGGGAATGGTTGGTGTGTCCTCCAAGACCAGCCCTATTACCCAGGTCTTAGCAAACTCCGCCTTTATAGCCTTCAGGATTGGTGGATGGAGGAAGGCCTCAGGCACTCCTCCCTTCCTGCCGGGAGGCAACCTGGTTTCCATAGCAACCCAGAAACAAACCTGGCCTTGTTTTGCTCATGGCTTCTCTGTAACCCCCTCAAGGAGCACCAGCTTTCATAGAGCCCTTTCTCTGACCCCCATCTTCTGATTTGAGGGGCAGAGCCCACAGAAAGGTTAGGGGTGGGGATGCCACAAAGCTGGTACACTTGGCTCTAAAGTGACCTGTTAAGACTCTAAAGGGGGAGTGACTTTTAGGGGAAAGGACTTCCAGGTGTCCTCTGACCTCTGCACCTCCTAAGGGCTGAAAAAAGCAGGGGCAAGTGGCGGCATCAGAAGCAAATTCTGGGCCCAGGCTTCCTTTCTAAAGATCAGGTACAGGCTGGGGCTGGGGGTCAGGAAGAATGAGGAGGCAGGGTCTTTTTTTTGCCCCTTGGCCGCCCAGACCCCCATCCTCCTAGACCTGAAGTCCTCTGTCATCAAGCCCCGAGAATGGAGATATAGAACATTAACGTATGTCAAGTATAAGTGAGTGGCACCGAGGGGCATAATCTGTTTTTCTAATATGACCACAAGCAGAGTGTTAGAAGAATTAGGCCGACAGCTGCTGGGTTCCCCCTCCCTTTCTACCCCCCCTCCTCGCTCTCCCTCTCCCTTGCTCCTCGGCGTTTGCACACACCAATGGCAGCCGAGCCCTGCTCGCGATTTCTCTTAATCTTCCTCCACCATCCTGCGCTCTTTCCGCAGGCGGTGCTGCGAAACCGGCAGAACTCCGCGTCACACCTTACTGCTCTCTGAGATTGCTCCACAGAGAGCTGAAGGAGATGGCAATTCGGCGCTGATGCCGGCTGGCAGCAGTTGGGAGAGGGGAAGGAGGAGAGAGAAGGAGGAAGGGAGGGGGGAAAAAGTTGGCACGGATACCAAGTTTTTCCCTAGAGAGACATGGTTTGGGGGGGGCGGTAGAGAAGAAGGGAGAAAATGACATAGAGAAAAGGAAATGAGGAAAAAGAGGCAGAGGGAGAGTGACAGAGGCAGACAGAGAGAATTAAAGTTCTCTCAGACACTCACATGTCGGTATCCTTAGCACACCTCACTCCTGACCCTCTAAAGATCACACCACCCAGTGGGGGTTCCCAGCCCCCACTCTCTCTCTCCTTCTCTCTCCCCCAGCCAACCTGGAAGTCAAATAGGCGGAGGCATGTTGTGTGTAGTGGTGCAAGTGTGTGTGTGTGTGTGTGTGTGTGTGTGTGTGTGTGTGTGTGTATACGCCTGTATGTTGTCTGTTTTGGATCGCAGTAGAATGCAGTATGTAAATGAGATGGTTATTACCGCAATGTTCATCAAGCTGAGCCGAGAAGACATTAATAGCCTGATGAATATGCATGTGAATTTGTTAATTAAGTTAATTATTCTGCTGAAAATGCATTCGTCTTCCAAGGACATTTTCCCAATGATTTTTACATGCTCTAGCCATTAGTCATGCTATATTTTATCAGGGAAATGAGTTTGCTTAAGTTGTAAAAAAAAAAAAAAAAAGAGAGCAAGAAGAGAAATAGAGAAAGGAAGAGGGAAAAAATGAAAGAGGAAAATGTGTTGAAGTTGAGAGTCGGAAGGCATCTGAGGCCAGCCTGAAGTTTGAGGCCCAGCTGGGCTTTTGAAGCCTGCCCTCGATTTTTATGGGTATCTCACTCTACAATTTTTGCCCTTTTTTTGATGACAAACTTTTTTTTTCCAGTGCCAAATTTCCAACACATTAATTAATTGTTGTAGCCAATTAACTGTAGTTGTGCAAATGAGTTTAGCACTAATTACCATGCAGTGCCTGTAATCACATAAAAAACTTGCTGAGAGAGAGAGAGAAAGGAGGGATGGGAAGGGAGTGGTGGCAGGAGAGGAGGGTACCTGGAGTAGAGGGGCAGCCAAGGGAAGGGAAGAGGCAGGGGCCCTGAAGTTTCCTGATAAGGCGCCATCTTGGCTTCAAGGGCAGGTAGCTGTCTCCACATTCAGGACCTCTGACAATCAGGAAATCTCAGAGGGGATAAAAGCCAGTAAATAGTGATCTCCTTTTGTCTAAGAACTTCCACCCAGGGAATTTCCTGACGGTCCAGTGGTTAGGACTCCATGCTTTCACAAACAAGGGCCCTGGTCAGGAAACTAAGATCCTGCAAGCCCCTAGGCACAGCAGAAAAAAAAAAAAAAAAAAAAAAAGTCCACCCAAAAAAGAGGTTTAGAATGGATATCTCTGGTTGCTTCAACAATGCAAAGTACTCCCTATACATTCTGAAGCCCTCAGTGTTTATCCCCCATGGCTGGAATTACTGGATAAGGATGGAGGGCACCATTGGAAGAAGACGTGCCATTTCTGATGGGCCATGGAAGATGGAGAAGAGCAATATGCGCTCTCAGCCTGGTTCTGGAGCTTTAAGTAGACAGGGAAAGTTGTTATAAGTCCGCCACAGCTACTAGAATAGGCCAAGGGAGCAATGGTAACATCAACTGTAAAAAATCCAGTTCCAGCAGGAGGTGGGAAGAGGCAGCGTTTGGGCTGACTCTAGGTTTCCACCTGTCAGCTTCTACCAGTGCCCAGAGGCTGGGGGATAGACCAAATGATTTCTCTAGCTCCTTCTGACTTAGCTGCCCATGATTTGGAGAGAAAGAGCAGTGGTAAAGTGAGGACTAAGTGTGAACTGGCATTTTTTCTTTTTTTTAAGCAGATAAAGGCTTGTTTTTTATTGAATGAGGGATCTATGTAATTGCCGAGGCCACTCTGAACAGAGAAGAGGGAGAGAACTTTATGTCTTGGTCTCTTCCTCCTTGGACAGAGTCTTGACGATTTCCTCCTTCTTGGCCTGGAGCCGCTCTTCGCGCTTTTGGGCTTCCTTAGTCTTAGACCTGCGGGCCTCAGCCTGGTCCGCCAGCAGCTTCTTGCGAGCCTTGTCTGCCTTCAGCTTGTGGATATATTCCATGATAATCCGCTTGTTTTTGAACACTTTACCCTTCACTTTCAGGTACAGGCTGTGATCACGTGGCGGTCAATCTTCTTAGAGTGACGGTATTTTCTGAGCAGCGGGCGCAGAATTCTCATCCTCCTCAACCAGGTTACCTTCTCGGGCATTCGAGCATTGGTAGCACCCTTTCTCTTACCTATGCCCATGTGCCTGCCCTTCCGGCGGGCCAAGGTGTATTTCCAGCATCAAGCCAAGGAATGGACTGTCACAGGCTTCCAGATGATCAGCCCACCTTTGATCAGCTTCCGGATCTGCTGATGGGAGTTGGCATTGGTAATTTCATTAGTCTCATTGGGGTCCAACCAGACCTTCTTTTTGCCACAGCGGAGGACACCGAAGCCAAGCCTTTTCTGAAGCCTGAGCATACTCATGCCTGCGGCCGCAGCAGCAAAACAGTGAACTACCATTTTTGATTCCACTTCGCTTTCCCCGAACCATGTCCCAGACACTGAGCCTGCCCAAGGGGTGTGTGTATGTGTGTGTGTGTGTGTGTGTGTGTGTGTGTGTGTGTGTGTGTAAATGACCTATAGTTCCCCACCACACTAAAATAAAATTAAAATGCTATTTCTCCCTTACTGCCCCCCGCCCCAGAATAGAGAGCTCACTTGTCATGGGACCCAACTTCCTCAGACCTCAACAGAAATACACTCAACTTCACATTTCCAAGGAGACCCTTGACCATTTATGCTCTGATGGACACCCAAAGGCTGAGTCCTCCCTTTCCTATTCTAGGCCCCAGGTCTGTGGGCAGATTGCTCATGGGCTCCATCCACTTCAGTCTTGAAGCAGCAAAGGGGAAACAATTTGAAGGGCATAAGCCATATTGTCCCCTGCTTCATGACACTGATCTTCTAACCTATGAACCAAAGTTAGCTGTGAGGACCTGAAGTGGTCCAGGCTGCTCCAGTGCTCTTCCTGCCTCCGACATCTCTCTTCTGGTTCTGCCTACACCCTCTTCCCAGCAACCTTCGTCAAGGTCTGAGAAAGCCTGGTGTAGTAGAAAGAGCCCTACCGTCTTGAGTTCCAAGCTCTTCTTTGCCATTTAACAGCATGTGATTGTGGGAAAATCATTTACGATAAGCCTCAATTTTCCCTGTCTATGAAATGGAAATAATAATAGGTGCCATGCCTGAAGGGTTAAGAAACGTAATAATTGTGATTATAAAACAACACTCAGGACACCAAGTAAAACAGGCTCTTTCATTAATTGCTAGCGAGTACAAAGTGGGAGCACAAAGCGTTCCTTTTATAAAAAAATATTTTATTTTTATTGGCATATACTTGACTTACAATGTTGTGTACAAAGTGTTCTTTAACAGGTGAATGGTTAAACTGTGGTACATCCATATCATGAAATAAATAAAAGAAACAAACTATTGATACATTCAGAAACTTGAGTGGATATCCAGAGACTTATGCTGAGTGAAAAAACCCAATCCTAAAAAGTTACATAGTGTATGACTCCATTTTTCGAAAGAAAAAATTTTAGAAGTGGAGGATAGATTAGTGGTTGCCAAGGGTTAAGAAGGGGGTGATGTAGGCGTGATTATAAGAGAGCAACATGAAGAATCCTTGTGGTGTTGGAACTGTTCAGTATCTTGACTGTAGTGGCAGATGTAAGAACTTACACAGGTAACAATATTGCGTAGAACTTAATATACACACATACACAGGTAAAACTGGGGAAATATGGATCGAACTAATGTCAGTATTCTGGTTGTGATGTCATACTATAGTTTTACAAAATGTTACTACTGGGTAAATGTGGGCAAAATGTCCAAGGGATCTCTCTGTATTATTTCTTACAACTGCATGTGAATCTACAATTACCTCAATTTCTAAAAAAGGATATGATAGATTATTAATGTTTCTGCCGGGTTTAGGAGAAAGAAGGGGCTGCCCGTGTGTTTCCATTGAAGAATTCCAAAGAGGAAGATTAAAAAATATTATTCTTATTATGGTACATCAATAAAGTGATCATACCTATGGGGAGGGGGGATATTTGTATCTGTTGACCCAATAATTTCACTTCTTGGAATTTACTATAAAAAAATGCATGAAGTTTTAGGATAGGATGTACATCATGGTATTATTTATAACAGTAAATATGTCTAAATGATTAAAATAGTGGATGAGCTTTATACATCATAGCATATCTAGGTGATGAAATACTCTATAGACTTTAAACATACTTTAAAAAAAATATACACTGAGCACAATGCCTGGCAGTCAATAAATGGTAGTTCACTTTACTGGGATGTTCTGGGTATTAAAAGGCTAATATAGGTAAATGCACTTGACAAACTGTAAAGTGCTTGGCAAGTGCTCTGTGTTGCTATCTTTTGTTTTTTTTCTTTTTTGGCTGCACCATGTGGCATGTAGGATCTTAGTTCTCTGACCAGGGATCAAACCCATGCCCCCTGCAGTGGAAGCACAGAGTCCTAACCACTGGACAGCCAGGGAATTCCTCTGTGTTGCTATCTTAATGGCTGTCTCTCCCAGCTCCATCCTAGATGAAGCTGTACTTCCAGGCAGAACACTACCTAAGGAACTCCTAGCTGGAGGCATGGGAATGGGGAAACTGACTTCTTTGGGAGTATGAGTCAAAGGATTGGGGCTACTTCCGTTCCAAGAGACTGCCACCCCCTGCTCCAAATCATCAGTAAAACTATGGACATTCTCCCCACCACACGCACATACTCACATTTGGCCTATAATTCCAGGGGACTCATAGAGTCTTTGACACAGTGTCAGCCCTGATGATTCCATAAAATTAATAGACTCTATTGTATCAACCACTGTTGACTGAGCACCTCCTCAGTATCAGGCACTGTCCCAGGTACTTTACACACACTATTTCACTAAACTCTCTTCACCACCTTAAAAGGTTGTTTATCTGCATTTCACAGACAAGGACACTAGGGCTAAAAGAGGTTAAGCGACTTACCTAGGTGGCACAGCCCGTAAATGGCAGCACTGGCATTACACTCTAACCACCACACGTACTACATTTAGAAGAAATGAGGAGGAAACTGCGCTGAGGCCCACATCTGGAGGAGCCCCAGAAAAATACCCTTTGTTCTTCCAATGCCCCTTGGGTGGACACAGACTTAAACTCATACCAGGCAAAAGAAAAATCTCTGAAGAGACGTAGGTCCATTCTGAAGTCTTATATCCCATGAGTAAGTTTTTCCATGTGTCTAACCTCTATCCTTTCTGCTAAAATCCAATCCCTTTTCCTCTCTTGTTTCCAGTGGGGATGGTGAATATATGACATGGTGCCCCTCCATGAAAGGTTCTGAGTCAGGAGGGGATCGAGGAATTTCTCTTTCCCCAGGACTACTGAGGCCTCAGTTCCCTTGGTCTCTTGGATCTTCCCCAAGGTATCAAACCAAAAGATGAGGAGCAGAAAATGGACGAGGAAGAAAAGCAGAGAGAGTAGCCTACCCAGACCAAGGAGACCAACTTGGAGGACGGCCTGGGACTCTTTCAGGACCTAAGTCCTGGGCTCAGGGTGAAGTTAAGGTGGTCAGTTTTCCCCACCAGGCTCAGCAGCCAGCCTCATGTTTGACATCTACCCAGCTGTGGAGGTCTGGCCAGCATCCCTCACGCCAGAGCCTCTTGTTTGTCGCAATGTGACATCTCTATAGAAAGGAGGGATCTGGGGCTTCTGCCACTCTGCATTTATTCCTCCCGTCTCAATACTACCTTGCAGTACTTGCTCAGGACCAGCCAGCCTAACGGGAGGAGCTTAGAGAATAATCTGAGGAAGAAGAATAATCTTATGAGGAGGAGGCTGGGATCCCAAGACTAGGTCCAAAGCTCTTTTCTCTCAACATGAGAGCCAGGAGGGAAACTGGGGCCTGAGTCTAGACATAGATTGGGAACAAGAGGTGTCTTCCCTCCCTCCATCCTTCCTTCCCTCCTCCATGCACTATTCTACCCTGCCAGGGCCTAAGCATGCTCACAGCTCACTTTGGCTTCCCTTGGCCCATCTACCTTATGGACAGGAGAGAGTTAAAGGCATGGTATGGGCAAGCTATAAATTTCCCATCAGTGTGGGGAGAGGAGGACTGTTGGCAGGGAGGGGGTTGGGCTGGGGGGGGAGGGGGAGCTGGGAAAAAGCCAGGAGGTTGTCTCTAGGTAACAATAAACACTGCAAGCAAGGAGCAGCTGTTACACTTACTCTCTCTGCATCACAATGCTGAAATAACACTAATAAACCAGTGTGCCCAATACACAGGCATATACGCATTTAGGGCCAAGCCCCACTGTACCCCTAGGGCTGCCCTTTGCTCCAGGTCAGGGGCCTTGGTGCCAGTGGACGTACCTGTCTTGGCCTGGCTATACTTATGTGGAGGATGAGGACTGGTGAGTCAGTCTCAGAGCCAGAGTGGCATTCTCAGAGGAAGGGGGTGATTCCAGGTTCAGATCCTGATGGCATTCACTGGTAGGAAGAGGTCAAATGGGGTAACTCTTGGCTGGGAGTTGGGAGGAGGGGAGGAGAATGAGAAAGAGAAAAGTATAGGGAACAGACAACTACTTACCTTGTCTTCTCAGACTGGAGGGCATGAGGTAGCCAGAAGTGGAGTCAGCTGAAGGGAGGTGGAAGAAAAGGGGGACTGAGGAGAAGGTTTAAGAGGAGGAACACGTGGTATTGAGGAGTGATCCTTGTATCTCCTGGGGCTGAACTCCCTACACCTGACTACACCCCACCTGGTGCACCCAGGCTCCCCCTCAGCACCACTTTTATACCAGAGCCAGGTGATATGTCAGTTCAGTTCAGGATTGGGCTTTATTATGGGTGTTCCAGCAGGGGCCCCTGGGCTCCTGATGCTGCCAGGGAGAGCTGGGGGAGTGGAGCTGATCCCATCTCCCTACACGAAGAGCAGCTGGTCTGTCCCTTCCTCCAATCAGAACTGTCTCTGGATCCCCAGGAGCATCCCGCAGAGGGCCCCTCATCCCAGCTGGACAGCAGAGCCGTCATCAGTGAAAGCAATAGAAATAGGCAAATGGAACCTTAGGCTCTGTCAGAGAACTCCCCTCCTATTCTCCTCTGAGGTTAGAAGGAGGATATCTATTATGTGTCTGGATACACTGGTATCCAAGATCCCTGTTTCCTTTTGCTGAAACAGGGAGGCCCTTGGGACTGTGGTCAGAAGCACAGCTGATTCTCCTGGTCCACTTTCTGGCCCTGTTCTGCTGATATGACCTCAAACACAGTAGTCTATCATCCCCTTGATTCAGAAAGTCAAGAGAAGATGCACATTGCCCACCTGACCTGTAAGGGAAGAGAAAATCAGCACCTTTGAAGATCATGGTTTCTGTTTCCAGCAAAAGAGTACTGAGACCAAGTAGTGGTAATCCTTCCAGGTTCTGGTCCTGTAATAGTGCCTTTTTCTTTTCTTTTTTTTTTAATTTCTAAGTCGTGCGGTGTCAGCTGGGTACCCAGACCTCCGGGCAGGTAAGTGAGAGTAGGGAGGAGTAGCTGTGTCTGCCTGGAAAGCCCCTTTCCTGAAAGGTGCCTAGGAGCACTGAGCTGCCTCAGCACAGAACCCTCTGTGCAGCCCATGGATACACTGGGGCAAGAGTAACTAGCCTCTCCTATCCTTTCCTCACTGGGAAGCCTCTCCCTGGGAATGCTCAGCTTCCCTGCTATCTTCTCTCCCATTTCCCTCTCTTCTTTCTTAGCTGGGGCCTCTCCTTGCCCCACAATCCAGATGAGAGACCTCTATCCACGGCTCAGAGTGGGGGAGAAATGGGGTAAAAGAGAGCTCTAACAGGCCTGGACCCCCTTCCCCTCGGTTGTTTTCATGAGCCACCCCTGTTGCTATGAGCCACCAGAACCTTGAACTCAGGTGAGCTGCCAGCAGCCTTCTCCCTCCCCACAGCCACTCCAGCCAGGAAGATACGCACCTAAAGGGCCCCAGAGCCCACTGTCTTCCTACTCGCAGGGCCACAGCCCCTTCCTGCATCCCTAGGAATCTGCACCACAGACACACTGGGATGAGTTAGAAAGAAGTGCGACAGACCCCACCACGCGCTCTGTGCTGGAGCAGAGGGCCAGCTGCCTGTACAGCAGAGCAGGATCACCAGCCAGGAGAGCCGGCACAACTTGGGCACAGAGCCTTGTTGGCATGTTGGAGGGGGCAGGGGAGGGGATGGGGTAAGAAGGCTGTTTCAGGAGCACACATCTCCTCCTGGCTCCCTCTCTGGGCACTGTTTCTTCTCCTTGGCTTCTCTCCCTGGGTACTGATGGACATCATGGCGCTGCCACCTCTGAAATATCTTCCTTCACTTCTTCCATGGCTCTGGGAGCTAGAGAGGGGATCTGCATGATAACCTTCGAGGTGCTGAGGTGGGAGGTTCAGACATCCAGCTCTCTCACCAACCAATGGGACACACTGAGGGAGAAGGAGGAAAGGAGTCCCATCAGAGTAAAAGCTAAACCCTGGGCCAGCAATGAGCTCCTCAACAATTCCCTCTTCTCTAGAGCGCAGGGGATTCTGGGTACCGCTACCTCTGCCTTCTACTTACTTCAAGTCTATCCCTCCTTCCCTGCAAAAGCTCAGGGTTTCTTCTGGATTCCAGAGTAGGCTCCAGGCTCTGACTCCAGGGCTGTAGATCTCATACCCTTGGCTAAACCTTGGGAGTATGAGACAGGGCTGGTGGGGATTGAGGGGAGGGAGATCTTGTTCCTTAGAGAAACATCAAGAACCTAGATTGAATGCTTTAAGGGCCTTTTAGCCCCTCCAATATACCTCTAATCTTGGAGTAGGGGTGAGAAAGAGGGCCTAGAGAAAGCCTGGCACCTCCTCTCTTTCTTCACTGCGTGCTCCTCCTCTGCTGCTCTCTGTTTCGGAGGAGAAGCAGCAGCTCTGAAACAGGAGCCATCTAATAACCCCCCTGAACAATACTCAGTATGAACGGCCTGTCTTATGTTATGCAGCCAGCCCCACAGGCGGGACTACAGGCCTCAGTTTCCAAACTTCCCCTCTCTAACTTCTCTCCTCTTTCAGGCTTCTCCCCCATCTCCCCCCACAAGAGAATCTTCCTTTTCAACTCCCTGGCACAGTTTTCCTCCCCCACCCCCACTTCTGCAGGCCCTTGGAAACAGGGGAGGAGCTAGATGGAGTCTATCCAGACTGTCCTGAGGCAATGCAAGGGGGCCCTTCTCATCTTGTTGGTAGTAGAAAAGGCAGAGAATTAGGTAGCCAAGGAGATGACCCTGAGTGTCTAAGACAGGGCAGGGTGAGTCTGGGGGCACTTAGAGAGGTGCATCTTGCTCTTCCCTAGGGACTCTGGGGATATTAAATGGTGTACTAAGATAGAGGAGAAGACAATTCTGGGAGTAAAGGATAAGTGTTGGGGGTTTGGAGGGTGTGTCGAAGTTTCTACCCATACTGCTTTCCGCAACTTAGTCTCATGAAGCACAGAAAAAAGAATGTTGAATTTTTTGAGGAAGGAAGGAGATGCCAGGAAATGCCATCTTTGGCAACTTGGTGGGCAAGCCACTTCTCTCCATCATTCTTTCTTAACTCTAGTGTCTGAATAGTGAAGGAGGTGGGGGTGGGAGATGGGGACAGCTGGAAATGTGCCCCTCTCTCCAGTGTGCACCAACACTGCATAGAGCCAGATGGGGCTTGACTAAGAGCTCTGGGCCATGGCACCGTGTGAATACAGGGGCATTTCTGACTCAGCTTTCAGAGCCTTGAGTTTTAATTCTGTCTCTCTTCTTGGCTTAGACATGGGACAAGACCACTCCTCGCTACATTTTTTGGCATAATTTTCTCTAGCAGCTTATACTGCAGCAGAGAAACTTGTGACAAGATCTCAGAAAAAGCTCAATATTTAGTCACCATTGGGGGATTTATTTCTTGGTTAAGGAACTGGGGAAGTTAGTGTATTTCCTTCCCTGTGGACCTTTTAGAATATGGTAAAATCTCATGGGAGTGGGAGGTTATGGGGGATCTGTCTACTTGGAAGCAAGGGAATGGATGAGATGACCTCTGGAACAGGCTGTACAAGGGAAATGTTCCCCCAGTAATGCACCCACCTGACTCCCCTGAGTTGCTTCCAAGACTTAGGAGCCAGAGACGCGAGACTCCAAGCAATAGAGAATAATATTCTGCCTACCCTCTTCCCTTGACTTTCCTCCCCACACCCTACCTACTTACATTTCCCTGTGTTCCCAGGAACTCTCCAAATCCAGGAACAAAAGCAACTCCAGGGCAGGATTCAACTGATTTCCCTTCTCTGGGTCTCTGTTTTCACATCTGTAAAATGAATCGTTTGGCAAGATGAGCTCCAGCTTCTCTTCCTTGCAACAGTAAGGGTCTATGATTCATACCCCAAAGGCACCAGCCCTCATTTGCATGCCGTTTTGCATGTAATCTCAACGGCACTTATTTTATGTCTAAACACACAGAAATATCTCTGAACCCTGCCCTTCTCCTCCCTGTCACCACAGTCTCTGGTTCTACGGTCCCTAGTTCCTGTCCTCCCCTTCAAGGACCTCAAAGCTCTGTCCCCACCTTCCTTTCACAATTTTACAGCACTCAGTGGGACAAGCTCAACCAAACAAAACCTCGGGAACAAGAAAACAGCCTTACCTAATATCCTGGCTGCAATTTTGGGGCCCCAAACTGAGTCAGCTGGTACAGTTCCATCCTTTTTGGAGGTCCTGGCCATTGGGGGGAAATCCTGGTACCTCTCCCCAGTGCCTCCCCTCCTCCTCCACCTTGCTATTCTCCATGCCAGAACGCAAAGTGGCCAGTGATTGATGGGCCTGGGTTCCTGGTAACCGCACCCAGTGGCCCAATCCTCCTCCCTTACCCAATCCCTCCCCTGTCCCTATTCAGAGATCAGATTGTCTCATGTTGGTCCCTGAGGTCCCATTAATTAAAAATACATCCAATTAAATGGCAGGTGAAAACGTGCTATTGGAACTCTCCACCCCCCTGCCCCAGCTTCGTCCTCCCCACCCCCATTTTAAGGCTCAGCTGTGCTTTGAGCTGAGAAAAAAAAGAGAGAGAGAGGAAGAAAGAGGGAGAGAGAAGAGGAAGACATAGAGGTGGGGGTATTCGGCGGGGGAGCTATTTGAACTTCTGCCAGGGTAGCATGTGCCAGCCTGGGAGGGTGGCACTGTGCCCTGGTGTCTAATTTCTGGAGGTGTGAGTAGGTTCAGTCAGCTGGGTACCCACTTCCATTTCCCTTAAAGGGGCAGAGGGAAGTCAAAGGGTGTGTCTAGCTATACTGCCCTCCTTCTGGGCTTGGTGAAGGAAGGAGTAGAAGTATAAATGGTAGAGGGCCCTTAAGAGGGGGTGTGATGTTCAGGGGTTGGGAGAATCTGAGGCTTCTGTTCTTGGCATATCCCTGCTCTTCCCTGAACTGCAAAGAAGATAACAAGAAGCCGTTTGGGACCCAGGTGGCAGGGCATGGCTGTGCTCCCAAGCCAGGCTGTACCTACCCCTGCCCACAGGAAAGCTGAGAAAAAAACGGAGCGATGAAGGAAGGAGCCATAATTTGGGTGGGAGCAGATGGGTCAAATAGGATAAAATATACAAGCATGTACATTTGTGTGGGCAGCACCTTATAGGTAAGAGGATCTGGAGGGACTTGTCCTATTTGCCCTTTCTCTAGGCAAAAAGAAGCAGCAGTAGTGTGAAGTCACCTCAAACTGGCAGCCTGTGAGTAGGGCATCTCTGCTCCTCCACATTTATGGTGTCCCCAGCATTTTGTCAGGTAAGGCATCAGCCCCACCCTCCACCCCTCTAAAGCCCTCTGGCCCCAAGCAATGCAAAGCTAGTAGGCACTGAGAGATGTTGGGAGAGGAGCTAGGAAAAAAAGGGTGGTACTCAGAATCCAGGCAGTACTGGGGGTATCTGCCGACCGAGGGCCCCCGCCTGGCCTCCTTGGCAGCCTCAGTACCTCCTCACTTCACTTTAACGCTAATTGGAGATTTTAATCTGCACTGCTGCGCTGCTCGGGGTGCTGGGGGGAGCGCCAGCTGTGCGGCAATTCCAGCAGCACCGACTGTTTAATCAAGCTGTCCTCCTGGGGAGGGGCCCTCGATCATGGGGGTAGGAGGGAGGAGGAGAACCTCTGTCACCTCCCTTAGCCTGTTCAGCCTGGAAGGGCTTCATGGAGACTGAGGGTCAAATATGGGATACCTCATCCCCATAAGGGCTCCACGGCCACTTGGATCCCTAGCAGAGACATTACACAGTACGGGGGCGGCATGAGGATCAAGGGTCAGAGCAGCCGCCCTCCCCATCCTGCTTTCTGAAACTACTGTCGTCGCAGCGCCCCAGAGTGGCCTGGGTGTCCTCCAGCCATGCAGGTGGTAAACATCCTCCAGACCATCTTGAGCTCTGCGGGTTTGTGCTGGGGGAGGTGACGGGGGCATAGAAGACTGAACTTTCCTAGTCTCTCAGTCTCTCTGAGAGAGTCCTCTCCCCAAAACTCTTTCCTAAGAGAGCTAGTTCTTTAAGAGCTACTTCTCTTAAAACAATTGTAAGAGTTTTTTTTTTTTTCTCTCTGAAAAACCAGATACCTCCACCCTCTGGGCCAGAAAGAGACTGTCTTAGAGGCTGGGGACAGTGGGGTGGACAGCTGGAGCCTGCTACACCTTGAAGGAGAGAAACACATGTGCAAGGTGTTTTGTGACTAGAGCTAGGGGGCTTCCCAGGTTCAGCTGGGAATATAGTGACATGTCAGTCCACTAGGGAAGAGCATTCAGGGTCTCAGGCCATTTTTAAGGAAGAAGAAGTGAAAGAACAACTAATTATTCTTCTGGCTCCTTGGGCCCCTGGTCTCAGGCTCTCTGGGGGGTGTTTCTGACCCCTATCTTGGAGAAAGATCGCAGAGTCCCCCTCTCCCCTCACCCAAACCCTGTCTGCGGAGGGGCAGGAGTTTTAATTGGTCAGCAGTGCCCTCGTGTGGCAGAAACCAAGACTGCAGCCGCCCAAGTGGACCAGCAGCTTTGAGGGATCAGACATCCAGGTTGACAGAGAGGTAGGCAGGGTACCCCAGGTGCCCAAAGCTTACTTACTGCTCAACCACTTCCAGAGACATTTCCTACTTTCTAACACCTACTCTGTCCCTCCATCCATCCCATCCTAACTGCTTCACCTCCAACTCAAGGTATGTGCCTGCCGGGGGAGGGAGCACCTTACCCAGACCTGGCGCTTATTTAGGCCTGCTGCTTGTGCTGTCTGGATTGCAGGGGTGAGAGGGGCATTGCTGAGAGACGAGACCTAAGGTCAAAAGGGTAAGCTGATGTCAACTCCAGTGGCAGGAGAGGCTCTGGCACCCCTGCCAACTCCCTATAAGTGCCAGACAAGAGATGCCACCCGAGCTCAAGACAGAGTATTACCTATTGCTGGGTTCTTCCCTGTAGCAATCCGTTTGCTACCCCCTGGAGGGGTCTGGGAATGAATATGGAGAGACTCTTAGAGTCTGAGATCCTTGTCCTCAGGAACGGACACCAGATAAAACCTTTCCCTCAAAAGATTCAAGTATTCCCCAAGGATGCCAGGCCACTGGACAGAATGCACATCTGGACTTCAGGCTTTCAGCTCGAAGAGAAGGGTTGCCTGTCATTAGACCCTTCCCCTCCAGTGTCAAATACCAACCATTTACTGTTTACTGTTCCCTTCTTTCCACATGAACTAAATGGGGGAAATGTATTTTTTTTGTTTTGTTTTGTTTTTTTGCGGTACGCGGGCCTCTCACTGTTGTGGCTTCTCCCTTTGCGGAGCACAGGCTCTGGACGCGCAGGCCCAGCGGCCATGGCTCACAGGCCTAGCCGCTCCACGGCATGTGGGATCTTCCTGGACCGGGGCACGAACCCGTGTCCCCTGCATCCGTAGGCAGATTCTCAACCACTGTGCCAGGGAAGCCCGGGGAAATGGTTTTAAACTACAGAAAAGGGGGTAGAGAGTTAACATTAGGAAGGGCTCTCTAAAATTTAGGGCTGGAAGTCACCAAGGTGGAGAGCTGAGTCACAGAGGCCTTCCCCTTGTTGGAGATATTTAACAACAGAGAGAAATAGTCCCAGAGAGAAATATGACCCTGTTTAGGGTTGGTGGGTAGGGAGAGGAGCACACCTACCTGGCAGCAAGAAGGGTAGGGGTAGGCATAGTAGGTTGGTGACCTGCCCAGGTCTAGGCATTGAGGATGGAAATAAGCAGGCTGGCAGACCTCTACTTCTCGTGTCTTTGCACAGTGTTTGGACAGGGGGGGTCTCCCATCAAACCTGGAAATGATGTGGAGAAGCTGATGAGAGGTAGTAAGAAGGGATATCAATACCCTACCCTCACGCAAAAGAAAGAAAGAGAAAGTAGCTTCTTGGGGAAGAAGAAAGCAGGACTATGTGTACGTATGAGGTGGTGGGTGAGTGGGGCAGGTGCTGTAGAGAGGCTGAGAGTGGCCAATATCAGCATCACACTATTGAGGAATATTCATTAGCACAGCTGTGGCCAAGAGAAAAGAACAGGAATGAAATGACCACAATGCCAATTGACAGGGTTACCCACTCCAGCCAGGAGGGAGGAATTGCTAATCAGAAGACAGGACACCATCATAGGGTCAAGTAAAAAGCTAAGGATCTCCCAAGGCAATAGAAATAAAAGCAAAAATAAACAAATGGGACCTAATCAAGCTTATAAGCTTTTGCACAGCAAAGGAAACTATAAACAAAACAAAGAGGCAGTCTATGGACTGGGAGAAAATATTTGTGAATGATGTCACCGATGAGGGCTTAATTTACAAAATATACAAACAGCTCATACAACTCGATAACAAAAAATCAAAGTACCCAATGAAAAAATGGGCAGAAGACCTAAACAGACATTTCTCCAAAGAAGACATATAGATGGGCAGTAGACACGTGAAAAGATGCTCAACATCACTAAGTATCACCTCACACCAGTTAAAATGGGCATCATTAAAAAGTCTACAAATAACAAATGCTGGAGAGGGTGTGGAGAAAAGGGAACCCTCCCTACATTGTTGGTGGGAATGTAAATTGGTGCAGCCACTAGGGAAAACAGTATGGAGGTTCCTTAAAAAACTAAAAATAGAGTTACCATATAATCCAGCAATCCCACTACTGGGCATAACATATCCAGATAAAACTATAATTTGAAAAGATACATGCACCCCTATGTTCGTAGCAGCACTTTTTACAATAGCCAAGACATGGAAACAACCTAAATGTCCATCGATAGATGAATGGATAAAGATGTGGCACATATATACAATGGAATATTACTCAGCCATAAAAAAAGAATGAAATAATGCCATTTGCAGCTACATGGATAGACCTAGAGATTATCATATTAAGCAATGTAAATCAGAAAGAGAAAGACAAATACCATAGGATATCACTTATATATGGAATCTAAAATATGACACAAATGAATTTATCTATGTAACAGAAACAGACTCCCAGACATAGAGAACAGACTTGTGGCTGCCAATGGGGAAGGGGGTTGGGGGGAGGGTTGGATTGGGAGTTTGGGACTAGCAGATGCAAACTATTATATAATATATAGAATGGATTAAATAACGTCCTATTGCATAGCACAGGGAACTATGTTCAATATCCTGTAATAAACCATAATGGAAAAGAATTTAAAAAAAAAAAAAGCTAAGGAAACTCCTCTGGAGATCTTTGGGTATAAGAACTTCCCTGAGACTGTGTGTGTGTGTGTGTGTGTGTGTGTGTGTGTGTGTGTGTGTGTGTGTGTGTGTGTGTGTGTGTGTGTGTGTGTGTATTAATCCCTTACAAAAGCAGGCCAGTGGCCTCTGATTGGCTTAAGGTCCCTACCTGGCCTTAAAGTCTGTGAAAGAGACTGAATTTTGCAGGGGTCCGGATGTCAGGTAATTGATGGACATTACCAAATTCCTCAGGGGCCATCACTCCTACTGCTGCTGCCACCTGTAAAAGAAAATTCAGGTTATATTAGAAATGAGATAAGGGATTAGACACCAAAAAGGGTCTATGGGCTTTCACCCAGGGAGCATGGCCTTGGTAGGTAAAGTGATGGCGATGGTCACCACTCTTCTAATTCACAGAGCTGAGAAGGATTCTGGTGAACCTTAAGTATGCTCCCAAAGAGAGTTGTAAGTGTTCTAAGATTCCTAGCTCCAGGGAACTAACTCCCAGTCTGATAAAGTAAAAAACCATGGTTCCTATACTTAAAAGTTAGGAATTCAACAGAAATAGAAGCTGTGAAACCCAGAATTATAAAGGGCAACGAAGGTTCAAGGCTAATGGAAAGTTAATGCAAGAAAGTGACTCAAAGGAGGGCATCTAGTTTTAGATCAGATAATCAGATTGTATTTGAAGCCTCTCTTGTCCAAAACAGCTTCTTGAAGAAAGGCTCAGAGGCCAGAAAAAGGTCCTATGAGATAGAAAGGAGGTTTGTGGGACAGCAGATTTGATGCCATTTGGGCAGGTAGGTCTATACACTCCCTGTGTAGGGATTAATCTGCATGGGGACCAACTCCACATTCCTCCTGTGCTATCAACCAGGGTGTGATGGAGAAAACGTAAAGATATGTACTGGGATCTATATGTCAACAGCAGTCAATACTCATTTTGCAGCCTCCCGGCCCCTCTGACCCAGACCTATAATTCTTTCTATCTCTAAACTGCCTTACTCCCTCCAAGATACTGCTTCCACTTTAGGAACTCGTTAGCATTCCCCTCCCTGCACGTCAGTAGCTCCCAGACTCATGCTCAGAAAATAAGCATTGGAAGGGACTGTAGAAACATCTGGGAGAGGTCCAAAGAGGGGAGGGGAGTCTCAGTACCAGAGTGAGATGACTTTAGAACCTGCTGTGCATGTCAGTCCATTGAGCACACTATTCAGGGCTTAGGTCATTGTGGAGCACACCACCCTCCTTCCACCCCAACAAAGGAGAAAACCAACCCAAAGCTAAATAACAGGGGGGAGGAGTACAGCCCCACCCCCATTTGCCTGTAATCTCAGAGAATATTTTATTTTACTCAGAGTTCTATAATCCCTTCTCTCATTCAGCAATTCCCCTTAGTTTCCCAGCAAGTGAGGTGTTTTCTTTCTCCTTTCCTTCTGATTTTATTTTTCAATATAGCTGTATTATAATGCAAAGGAGCCTGAGTTGAGCTTTGGGGTAAATTCCTCACAATGCCTCTGAGGATCTTTTCCCTACTATCCAACCCCCAGAGATAGTTGGCAACGAGCTCCTAGAACTATGGTGTAACTCTGAGGCATCAGGATATTTGGCTGTGGCTTGCCACTTGCTTCCCAACGAACCAGAGTTCTTGACTCTAAATAAAAATTACAGTTGTACAATTTTCATGTCATTGAAAGATTAATCTTTGAGGTAAAGATATATAAAGCTTCTCAGTTTTTCTACTAATTTTTTTAAACCTAACTTTCCCCCTCAATCTGTCCTTCCCCCCTCAAAATCTCACAGCCCTACCTTCCTTTCTGGAGGAAGCACAGGGCTGTCAGGAATTGATGCTCTTGGATTCTAATCTTGGCTGGCTGCCACTAACTCACTGTGAGACTGTGGACAAGGCATTTCCCTTCCCTAAGCCTCAGTTTCTTGCTCTGTAAACTGAGAAGTTGAATTAGGTGGTCTCTAGTTCCCTTTCTAGCTCTGGCCATCTATGATTCTATCAGGAAGAAGACACAAATGTCCTTCCATTAGGAAGTGAGATATTCCTGCCCTTCACACCTTTCTCTCAGGGCCACTGCATAAAGAAGCTCCCCTGTAGATGCCTGCCTTTCTCATGCTGGCTTAACTAAAGGGACAAACAAGTGAGTTCCAGTAGGAGGCCAAACTCCTCTGATTATGAAGAAAAGATGTTAAAAAGGTGATCTAATTCTAACCTTGAATCTTGAAAGCAGATAGGAGAAAAGGCAGGTATGTGGCAGGAAAGAGTATGACAAGCATGCCCCCCTAACGCACTGAGCACACTCACCCTAGGGAGCCCCGTATAACCAGTGACTGCTTAGCCAACACAACTGTGTGTGGATGGAAGAAGAAAGAGAGGACATGTGTAAACACTTCAGGAGCATAGACGTAAATGTCCGATCAATGCATATACACTCACTCCTGTTCTCTCCTACCTCGGCCTGTACATGCCTTGTAAGAAGCTATAGTGGGAGGGGACACCACATCCCAGTCTTCTCCCTCCCTAAAGTCAGAAAGGAAGAGACAGTGAGACAGGAGATACTTGGCTTCCTATAAATTGTTTTGTCCTTCCTCACAGCTGCAATCAGAAGCTAAGGGCTCCCGCAGGCCTTGTTCTGATCTGCTGCAGGCAACAGAGGGTTTTTGAAACCGAGAGGACTTGGCTGCGGCCCCGTTTCAGCTGCCATTGGGGCTGGCTAATGGGCTCATTCGGGAAGACCCCCGCCTGCTGCACTAAAGAGTCCCCTGCCGACCCCTTCCCCAGTCCCAACCCAATTAATAAATGGGGGCTCCCACTTTATGGCTCTGGGAGCAGGAACCAGAGATACAAATGACCCCCAGGGAGGGAGAGAAAAAGGCCTTCCAAGAATCAAGCCAGAGAATTGTGCATCCACAGGCACATGCTGCCACAGGCTAGTCCTATCCCATTTTCAAAGCATTAAAGGGGAAGAAACTGGCAAAAAAACTGTATTTTCTTTCCCAGATCCAGAGTGGGATAGCATTCCTGAAGTCTGCGGGTACACCCCAGGAATAAACTCTCTTTCACTTGGTTCTCCAACCTGAAAAAGGCAGAGTGCAGGTGATCATCTGGGCACATAGCATGTGCTCAACTATTTTCCAGGGGCTGTGCCTCCTCCTAGACTCCGCAATAATGAACATAGACATAGTCCATCAATTGGTTAATAAAGTAAACACTTTCTACTTATTAAAAACAAAGCAGCTACCTCTTTCCAAGTTCTCATCACCATCAACAGCATAAATACGTCCTGGGGTTATCATCTTCAGCCTATCTTCTATTCCTCCCCTCACATCCAAACTATCATCAAGTCTTGCTAATTCTACTGCCCCCTCTCTTTCATCTCCTTCCCCTTGTCCTACTCTAGTCCTGGCTCTTGGGGCCTTACATCTGGTTAAGAACAATAATATCCTAGCAAGCTTTCCTGCTTCCATGACCTAGTATAGCTGCAAAAGGCCTCAACGTCATATTCATCTCATCATGCTCTGCTGTGTTACTGCTTACCAAATCAAATTCAATTCCTCATTCAGGCCAACAAGATTGCTCCTCCAACTTCGGTTCCTAATATTCCTTTCCCGTACTACCCTGACTACTCCACTCATAGCCCTCTGCACAAAACACATAAGCTTTCCATAAGTTTTCTCCCTCTGATCACCTTCCTCTCTTCTGTTTCATGTCCTCTATCCTCATTACCTTCGAGGAATCTTTTCTGGTTAACTCCAGTTTTTCTGATTACTTCTTTGCTTTGGTTCCTTCTGTACTATGTTACTATTTTATTTTATAACCTGCATTAATGTACTTATTTCCCTACTTCCCACCAGGTATAAGCCTCATCTCTCACTAGACCCAGAAGCGTCCTAAAGTTGGGACCCTCTCATCATCTTCCCCAGAAGTTGCCCTGTACTCAGGACATGATCCAGCTAATGATATTACTGCTCCCCATAGAAGCAGCCCTCATGGTATAATTCGGGATATCATATCAAACAACTACAAGAAATACAATCTTATTCTCAATGTCAGTTTTCAGGCTGCCACCTGCCCTTACCAACATTGAACATGACTTCAAAGTGTGTTGCAAAACAAAACAAAAACCTAAAAAATATATATATATACAGTAACCATAGGATTTTGTTTATCTTCTTAATTCATAGTATATATACTATTTTTTTAAGACCCCTTAGGATGAGAAGCCCCATTTTGTTCCCTATTTCTAAGATTAATCCTATGTTCTCAGGTCATGACCTGATTTTCTAGAATGAAATCAATCCCAGAGGCAATAGTAATCTTGTTTCCTACCAGCCTTGTCTCTAGCCTGCCTCTGACCCATCACATTTTTGGAAGGTACCTAGGAATAGAGAAGTTATTCATGAGTCTCTCTCAACTACTTAGCAAGTACTTCCTTAGATTAACCTCACTCTCAAATGTTGACTCCACTTCCTCTAGTTTAGCCCTGTGTGCTTAGACAGGAAAAAATTATCTGCCACCCCCCTTTATCTCCTATATATTGCTCAGGACAATAAGGATTTGCCTTTTATTCTTTCCATCCCTTGGCCTCAAGGTGCTTAGTAATCCAGATAATAAAAGCAAAGGTACTATGGTACCTGACACATAGTAGGTTCCAGACAACGTTAGTTCCCCATTCTTTCCCTTCTTCCTCCCAACACTTTCTCAACCTTTTTGGGTCTGTTTTTTCACTGGCTAACGACGGCACTGAACTAGACAAACTAATGTCCTTTTGTAGCTCTAACATTCTGTGACTCTAATTCACATCTTCTGGTTTGTTTGCTCTTCTATGCATCATCCTCACTTGGGTCTAAAATGAAGGGGAGAGGAATAATTAGCTTGCAGGTTGGCCTAAAACATACAGAACCACTTGCAGGAGAGTTTTAGAACTCCAAAAATACAAATAATTTTTAGCTTGATGCATCCATATCATTTCCTTCTTATTCCTGAAATACTCTCTTGAACTACATAGATAGCAGTGCTAAGAAAAATGTCCTTGATATAAATTATTTGCTTAATATAATCTAGCTTCCCTTGTGAAACTGTCTGCAGAGCATCCCCCAGCTTAAGGGTTCCAGGCTCATCCTCCAACCATAAAGGTAACACTACTGTAATCAAGGGGACACTTTACTCTTTAATGGGGCTTCCTTGAAATGAATTGTGAACCTTTAAGGCACTTATCCCCTTTCAGTACCCCAACAACAATTTTTCCTTCCATCCTCATATCTGTATCTCTTCTTTATAAGCAATGATACACTGTTTCTTTCTGCAGCCCCACCCCCAGACTCCTCTGGTTCTCCCTTCTTTCCCTTATTTCCATCTCCTTCTCATATTGCTTCATTTTATATGAGGTCTTTGGTCCCCTAACAGAAATTGCAAATACTGATACAAGGCCAAACCTAGAAGTTCCTGAATTTATAAAAGGGATCAGACTCCTAGGCTTTCTCTAGGTCTCTGAATTCAGCCTCCTTTCTCCAGGGCCAAAAGCATTCAAAACTGCGTTAGCCTTGGTAGGGAGGGCTATCTGTCTACAAGCTGATCCTCACCAAGGGTGTCCCTCATCAAACACAAGAGGAAGAAAGATCCTCTCCTTGAGACAACCCATCAGGCAGGCGCCTTCAACTAAAGACAAGACGCTCTCAAAGACCCAGGCTCTGCTCTTCACTTAGCTTTGCTACATTATAGCCTTTTTAAGGTTTCTCCATGTTGACGGCGTCAGGGATGGTTTGGCTCGGATACAATGTCCTTCATTCTTTTAGAGCTATCAATATTATCTTCAGGTTACAACTATGCCAGAGCAAAACATCCCCAAATCCATCTATTTCCAGGTCCTAGGGAACATATGTCTGAATGAATTTACTTTATGGCTATACCCTCTCATTCCAGAGAAGTATGATGTGGCTGAAGGCTGCATATTGAGAAGGCTTGGCTAACAACTACCCACCTAGGGAGTATTAAAGACTAACTGCATATCAGCCTCTTTCTCTCAGCCTTGGACTAGCAATTCTTGAGACAGAGATATGAGAGCAACCCAGTGGTCCAGTGTTTTGGCAACCTAGTGATTAAATCACCAGGACATCAAAGCAACCCTCATCTGCTTTCTCAAGGATAGCAGGGCCCTCTTTTCATCAAGCTTTACTTCCTATAGACACCATCTGCAACCGAGCTTCGAAATGTTATCAGCAAAAGCAACAGTCTCAGGATATGAGGGAAGAGAATGAAGAAGCAAAGGTTAACCAGTTAAAGAATCTCTTGTACCCCACACAACATATATTAAAAGCTCCTTTCATAGCTTTTAGCAATAAGAAAGTTATCTTACTTTCTCCTTCACCTCTCACCCCATTAAGTTGAGGATTTGGAATAGACATTTGTCTCCTGAATTGCTTCCCACTACCCTTCAAAACTACTAAGCAGCAATAACTCTAAATACCCTGCAGGGTTAATCAATCAATATTTCTGGCAGGACTAAAGCATGTGAGTTGGGTAGTGAGTTGGGAGAAGAGAGAAAAATAGGAAATGAAAGGAAGTGGGTGGACAGGAGATGGAGAGATAGCTGCACATGGTGAGGAGTGGTAGAGTACCACCAGTAATTCATTTAGGTGTCATACCTCCCCCAACTGGCTTGGAGTATACTCTCACTTGAGAGTATTCCTAAGGCTATATAGGAACACTAGAAATGCCACACCTGGACAGTAAAATTAACCAAAGTGTCCAGGAATGCTCACCTTTCCTCTCAGGACAACCAGAAGACTCAGCAGTTCCATTTTTCCCTTGGAATGTTTGAATATTTACTCACTTGAGGAACTCCCCACTTCCATTCCACCTAGCCGTTCAGGATGACTAAGTTGTGAACAGAGAAGTAACTCAATACCAAAAAAAAAAAAAAAAAAAAAGGCAAGCTATTGGGCAGTCTTTAGTAACAATGTAAATCCCAGTTCAGCACAAAGAATATTAACTGTTAACTTCCTTGAGGCATTAACCTTACCACACAGTTAAGGATGCCTGTCTAGGAAAAGATAGTGCCCAAGAAATTTAGGTACTGAACAGTATGGCTTCTACTTAGAAATAGCCTTGAGTGTGATAGAGAAAAAAGTCCAGGTTAGTTAGGTCCTCAACTTTCAGGCCCAGAATTGAAGACAGCCATTGCTATGAAGTGGAAACAATATTCTCTACTAGGTTGAAGTTCACACTCCTAGTCATGAACTTGCAGTACATAAAGATCAAAAACGAATTCCTTTTCTCTGGAGGGTAACAAGGAACACAGGACTCCAGGAAGTGGAACAATCTTGAGCCCTCCATTCTCCTTCTGGGTAAAGATATGACAGCCCACAGGCAAGGAAACATCTTACTTAAACTGTGGGGATTCAAAAACAAGCTGGCAACCCTCATCATCACGTTTTTGAATCAGATTTCTTCCCAATTTCCTTGTGCTGGTGTACCCCTTAACCTTGTATGATTGCTTACCCCACTCACAACTTCCTGATACCTGTTCTCCCCTCTTCCTGTCTCCTGATGCTTTTTTTTTTCCTGTCCTCTGCCTACTTATGTCATAACTAGCAGGACTGTAGCACATATTACAAGGGAACGTTTAGTCCCCAGTGTCCTAAACCATGAAAGGGAAGGGAAAGCAATTTTCTCATGTGGAGACAGGAAAAGATTTTGGAAATAATAGGAATTTTACCCTTATAAATAACTTCTATTTACTTCCTGGATTGGCAATGTATCAGGAAATCTCAACAGAACTAGCAACACTAATCCATCCCCATGCTGGCCCTACTCAAGGCAACACAGGAACTGGCGTGAGGGTGAGAGTTTCTGATTTAAGAGACTATTTTTTTTTTGGTCTAAACAGCTTCTTACCAACTTCTCTTGATGACAGTTGAGCTCAAACCCACTTACCTCTCCTTTCAGGAGGAGTCAGGGTACATGAAGCTCAACTCTTTTGATGGCCTAGCACCATCATTACTTTTGTACAACTGTTTTTTACTTTAGAAAATCACATCTTATGATTTCCCCCAATTCTTTATTCTCTAGTTCCTAGTCTAGTGTTTTGAAGCACCTCTTCAAATCCTGAGAACTTTTTTTTTTGTGATAATTTATGAGTCTACAGAGATTCTGAGACAAAGAACCCCTAGGATAAAGTGGAGGAGAAATGCCCTTTATACATATAATTAGATCTGCTCAAAGGGTACAGATTAAGAAGTAAATGCAATGGAGCAAAAGTGGTATAGTAACAGGAAATATTTAATTTTCCAATCTCCACTTTCCATTTTTATAAACTGAAAGAAAAAATTTAATATATTACAAAATATCTATACATAGACAAGGTAAACCCGATGGGGGGCAAAAACAAGAGAGAGAAAGGAATACAGTGTCAGGAACCTAAATCAGGGAGAGAGGTGGCAACTGACACTTTTCTGATGCAGCATTCTCTCTCAAAACCTGCTGGTAACCATTTTAGCACTGTAACTATATAAGCATATTACACACACACACACACACACACACACACACACACACACACACACACA